>NC_053500.1:29617318-29757318 GCF_905171775.1 Rana temporaria | reverse complement strand
AGGAGGGGAGTGGGATGGTGCAGAACGGCACGGAGAGAGATGCAAAAGGCGGCGTAGGGATGCAGTTCGGTCCTGAGCTAATGAATGGTGCAGTGCTCTTGTTGTCATGGAAACGCAAAGAGGAAAAAATCATTGCCATATAAGGAGCGGTGACATGGATTCTGGGAACATATTAGAATATATAAAATAAATGAAAAAAATAATAGAAAATTTGCTGATGTACGTCCTGTGCATGTCATGCAGCAATCTCCATTTACTGTGTAGGGTTTTCTGCAATGAGGCTGCTGCTGGAGGTTGAGCGCTGAGATTCCGGCGAGGTTATTCGTGCTAGGGATGCTAGCAAGGCCCTGCTCTGATCAGTAGGGCGAGATGGCTGGAGGGATATTGGGGGGGGGGGGGTATCTCTGCGACAGGTGGCCCACTGACAGGAAGAAGCAGCCTGTCCACACCACTGGCACAATGATGCTGGAGGAATTTTAACTCCTGCCAACCCAACTACCAGGACAGTCGTTTCTTTGTATTTTTTTGGACTGATGTTCAAGTTTGCCTGGACTAAATAAAACAGCTGTCTAGTGTATACATCTGTTTTTCCTTTATAAAGTGGGAAAATAAAAGCAGCAAAGAAAGCTTTAAAATTCAGCCGAAAACGGTTAGGTCAATGAACTGCTTGCCAAGTGCTACTTCACCCTACATACTACGTAAATTAATTGTAGCCAAATTGGGATAATACCAACTTTATAACGGTTACATATCCCCATTCACACATCAAAAATAAAAAATATCTTCTTACCTTTTTACTAGCTCTTTTCTGAAAACGCAAAAACTGAAAAAATCCTACTTAGCTCCCACCTTTGTAATGTTTATGAGAGGGCTGGGGAGGTAGGTGTACTATGAAGGGGTTTGGGAGGTATGTGTACAATAATTAACCCTGTTGTACCGTGCAGGCGGATTTTCATTATCTGTTGTAAACTAAAGTAGCTATGTACACTGGCTGTCCTACTAAAGCACTGGCTGTCAACTTGCTAAAAGATAAAAGGCGTCCTTGAATGAGGCTCGTAATGTCTCCAAATGGCCACATATAAATATTTATGACATATAATGCTACAGAAAATAGTCATAGACTGAAGACTTACTAGAGCAGGGGTGCCCAACCTTTTGAAGAACGAGGGCCACTTAAGCAACTTGGTAACCAGTCGAGGGCCACAATGAGCGAAGCGGGCGGATGACAGATCACGACTACTCTATAGGTCGGGGATATGCAATTAGCGGACCTCCAGCTGTTGCAGAACCACAAATCCCATGAGGCATAGCAAGGCTCTGACAGCCATGAGCATGACACCCAGAGGCATGATGGGATTTGTAGTTTTGCAACATCTGGAGGTCCGCTAATTGCATATCCCTGCTATAAGTCCTCCGACCCGCCCAGATGAAAGGGGACAAATTCCCTTCTGTTTTTCGGATTGGAGGTAGGCAGGCATAAACAAACATCTGTCGCTCACACTGATGTGCTGCGGTTTACCCACACTGTGGGTGCAGCGTAGTGCACCTGTGTCTATACTGCGGGTTAGCTGAACTTTGCCATAGAGTCCACCTGTGGCAAAAGCCAGCACTTTAGAGGAAGCATTGGCTTATTGGGCTCTGCTCCGCAGCCGCTTTCTTCCTCTACCACCAGCTTCATTCACAACACTGATGCTGTGGTATGGTGGGTCGGCAACCTGCGAGCTGGGCTTGCCAACTCACCATTCCAGAGCAGGAGGTCGCGGGCCACATCAGAGGGCTCCGCGGGCCACATGTGGCCCCCGGGCCACTGGTTGGCCACCCCTGTACTAGAGGAAATAGTGATTGTTCTACTGGAGTGGTTGGACATTGAAGTCATGCTATACGAGACCATCAGAGACTAGGGGCATGTTCTTTACTACAATTAAGTGACCCTTTACAAATCAATGCTCCATTTACCGACTGCTGGGGCCCAAGGGCCACACTTCAAACACAATAGGGCCACAGTTGGGTTAAAGAAATTAAAGGAAGGGTTCTGCCGACGTTGCATGTTAATGCACTTTTACTCCAATGTGTCCTGAAGTGTCCATTCATTGACCATTGCAATCTATTCTGAACATTACAAACTGCCTATTGAGTCCAAATAAACAACTAGAAAGGTAACAAATATGTATTTTTTTATTATTTTTAGGCATGCTGTGTGAATGGGAACACATAACCTTGTTTGTTTCCAGATGCCCCTACATTACAACAGGACAAAGACAAAGAAACATCTGGCCAAAAGATGGGTCGGGAAGGAAGCTGGTAGGGTCAGCAAATGTGTCAGCCCATCATCCATCTAGAAATGAAATGTTACCATTGAGTGGACTTGCTCTTTACCTGATAATTCCTAGATGCCTTAAAAAGCAAGGCAAACTGCTAAATAAGTATGAGTAAACTGTCTTATCTGCCAAAAGACATGTCATTTTATCCAGCCACTTTTGGGATTTATAAACCTCCAGAGAATAACAGCCAGTAAGGGGAAAACTATCTTCTCTGTTGGAAAGCATACACAGTGGGTCATGAATGAACCACACCTTACAAGAAAGCTTTAAAAGATATCCACTGTGATATTGAACAGCATGGATAGAAGGATGCAGTCCTACAAGAGCTGGTTGTCACATGACTTATAATGCTGTCTGCGCCATTATCTGGACATTCATCCCAGGTGCCATCAGTCAGGTGTGGGAACATTAAACAGTGACAGACAGGTTACGCCCGCTACCCGATAACCCTTCAATGGTATTGTTAGATACAATTTTTTTTTTTAGATCCACAGGGAGTACAGAATACAGAAAGAACAGCCCAGCAGCTAAACTATCACAATCAGAACAAATGCCTTTGCAAACAGAGCTTTGAAAATTAGCAGCTGCAGAGACAAAATGATCAAATGCAACAAGCAAGGCACTCAATAAGGCAGATTGTCGTCAAAATTAGACAATCATACAATACACACTTACCACCCGACATATCCCACATAAAGTGGACCCCCCCCAAAAAAAAAAAAAAAAACGCTGTATGCACACCTGTACACATTGCCTGTTCAAAGTTAAATAAGTCATCTATGCTGACGACATCCAAATCTATCCCTCTACCCCTCAGCTCACATCATCAGTCTCCTTGCGTATCACTAATTTACTGTCACTCTACTTCCTCAAACTCAACCTGTCCAAAACCAAGCTCATAATAATATTTCCTCCCCACGTGCCCCTTTCCCTGACTTTTCTGTCAAGATCAATGGCACTACCATCAACCCATTCCTGCATGCCAGGGTGCTAGGTGTAGTCGTGGACTCAACTCTTTTGAGCCCCACTTTCAATCACTTTCTAAAGCTGGTCTCCTCCACAACATGATCTCCAGAATATACCACTTCCTAACTAATGACACCACAAAGTTTTCAATTCATTCCCTGGTTATCTCTCTCACCTCGACTACTGCAACTCTCTCCTCATTGGCCTACCTTTACATAGGCTAATCCTCCGTTCAGTCCATCATGAATGCTGCTGCTCCGCCTTGCAGCCGCTTGCTTTCTCTACCGCCGGCTTTATTCACAACACTGATGCTCTGGGATGACGGCTCGGCGATCTGGGCTTGCCAACCAGCCATCCCAGAGCAGAAGGTCGCGGGCCACATCAGAGGGATCCACGGGCCACTGGTGAATTCCTCAGATTGGGACTTTAAACCAGTTTGACAGCAAAAAAGCGTTCAAAATTGATTGCACATGTGCAATAAAGTTTGAATACTTTTTTTGTTATCAAACTGTTTGTGGCCCGGTTTAAAGTCCCAATCTGAAGAATTAATGTTCTGACTCCAATAATTAGCAATTCAGGTACCAAAATTATTCAGTAACCCCACTTTTTCTTTTTAACTGCTACTTTTACTTTAAGCTAGCAATTTAAAAAAAAATTGAGATTGAATGAAAAGTTTAGTGAAATCTAGTTTTAACATTTAAATAATACATGTAGTGATAGAGGTTTGAAGAACAAAGCAAAAATCGTGGCAATGTATAAGAAGAGGGAGACAAAAAAAAGACGTAAGAATCAAGCAGTGGCCGCCAAAGTGAAAAATATTTTACAATGTTAATTAGGAAATAAAAATACAATTGCAATATGGAAATGTTTCCCATATTAGGCCATGTATTCTAATATTAAAAGAGGAAGCCTAAGGTGAACTTGAGTGTGTTAGTTAGGAAGTTATATAACTACAAAAATCGTGCACGGGTGTGATACGGGAGCCAAAAGGAAAAAAAAACGAGGAACAGAAAATCAGCACATACTGATGTACGATTTTACACTCCTCATTTCTCTGAGGTCACAAACATTGCGTGTCTCATTTTGCTGTAACACTGCACTTAGTAAATTATTCAGCTGAAGAGAGGGAGGCTTTCGCCCACTGACGCTTTACCAGCAAACGAGTGTTAATAAAGTGCAGCTCCTTTCTACCTTGAGCTGTGACCCCCTCTGTTCATGAGACTCAGGCTCGGATTAATGTAGTAAAACATTGCAGCACAAGATGTTTAATGGACATTCACTCTAAAGCATCTATGAATTGGTGCTTTGCTGTAATTCCACTCATGCCTGGAGTCAAGACTTGCTCAGCTGGTAGAAGATGTTGCAGGTGCCATGGCTATGCCTTCATTATGACTCTATGTCCTTCATCTCAGCATGTACTGTTCCTGCGTGTCACAATGTTTAAACGCTCTGAACGGCAAAAAAACAACCTGAAAGACCTTGAGTCTCTTGGGACTCCAGACAAGCAATACTGTACTTTGGTGCTGTAAACACACATTGTAAGATTTACAGAGATGAACAGAAACGCAAAAAACGCACAGAAAAATGGCAAGAGACATCAAAGGCATGATCCATTTTTAATATGATGATCCACAGATGTAGACATGCCAATTTTATCAATTTGATGCAAATCACTGTATCAGTGTGAATGGGCCAGCCGTACAGTATTAATAAATTATTAGTAAATATGCAGCTTGGTAGAACAGCACAACAACTGGATGTTTTTTTTTTCTCACTGAGCAAAACGAGAGAAAAAGATTCTCCCTCTGTATGGCTAATTGATTTCATCAGCTGGCTGCCTTCCTGATATACAGTACATGTAATCACAAGAGGGAAATCCACATATCTGTACACTACATACAATCATGATAATATAGAGCAGCACGCATGTATAGGGTCCCTGGGTAATGGGGCGTGGGTAATAGTTGTTGGAGGAACCTGCTTTGAAGAAAAGACATTTATGAGCTACAAGCTCGATACTTTGAGGAACACTAAAAAACACAAAGCAGGCACGGATAAATAGCCATTTGTACTGCATATTGTCAAGATGTTTTCTTTTGGAGTGCTCCTTCAGGCTGGGTTCACACAGTAGCCAAGTCCCGGACCTCTCCAGGCCTAATAGTGACCTCCAGAGTTAGGGACAGTGAACATCCTGTGTAGAGTGGGTTACAAGGCATGGTGGGTACGATGCAAGGTAGATTAATGGGCGCCAGACACTTCTTGAATGCAGAGATTTATTGTCTAAACAGAACTGTGGGCGATAGATTTAGGGCCAGACAACGTTAATTTAGCAGACCCTGAGACTTCTATAGGTAGACAGGGATAGGTATCCAACTAAACCCTACGGGCCAGATTCAGAAAACACTTAGGCTGGCGTATCTACAGATACGCAGCGTAAGTGTAGAGATGCGCCGTCGTATCTATGCGCCTTATTCACAATACTAGATACGCCTGAAATATGGCTTCTTCCGACTGACGTAAGTCTTAGTACGCCGTCGTAACTTGGGTGCATATTTACGCTGGCCGCAAGGGGCGCTTCCGTTGATTTACGCGTTGAATATGCAAATGACCTAGATACGCCGATTCACGATTTCCCTCTACTATCTGCATTAATCAATTCTGACAGGTTCTCCGGACACCACAGAATCTCAGGCCTGGCCTACCACACCCCCCAGAAGGTGATTGACCGCCTCAGCTGTGCATGTTTCCCTATGAGACTGTGTAGAGGGGGTGTGACCATTCCCTCTGCTCAGGTCTTGATTTAACCAAGCTCTCCTCTCCATGCTGTGTGTGATATCAATTTCCAGCCCCTCGTCTTCTGGAGATGAAAAATGCCTTTGATCTGTGTGTTTTGGTTGACTGTAAAAAAATCAAAAACAGGTACAACTTATGTAGGGGGATTCGTTTCATCTCTGTGTATCACCTAAGGCCAGTCATGCAAGACTGACGCTTGAAAAAAAAAATGAACTATTGTTTTTGGTCAGCAAAAGGACAAATAAGAATAAAAAAATTCTACTTTTCAATTGCTTACATGAGGCAACATTTTATCTGCCATGTTTTTTCTGTCAACAAGAAATGGCTAATGCTACTCTGACTTGTATGAATTGTATGGAAAGGAAAATTGGTATCACCCTGGGTAGCCAACAAAATGTCTTTGATTTTTCATTATTCCCTAGAGAAATATAAGCTGTAATTATTGCTTTGTTTTCAAACAGTTTTTAATTATCAGGATCACTAGGCATACTTTTCCAACTGTCTTGGAGTTACTGGGACAGTCCGGCTTTCTGTTAAGTGGTCCTGAAAGGACTGCTTCAACAGGATTACAGCTTGGAGGGACATCTCCCAACAGTGTGGCAAATGGGATCGGTGTGACATGTGGAGTGATTGGTGTCTTTAGGCTAACCTTGGGTATCATGCCCCTCTTCTTGCCACCCAAATTCAGGAAGACTCGGGTGAGATTGCAGGTAGAAGCAACTTTGGACTCACTAGCTATGAAACCTACTTGAAGGGGCCAGATCCTAGTACCCCATAAATCCTGGTGTTGTAATGAGCATGGCAGAACCACACAGTAACCTGTGTAGGTAATAGGGGTAATGACTGGGGACCACATAATGCTTCATGAAGGGGACTGGCTGGGGATCCCACAGTGGTCTGTGAAGGGGGTAGGGGAGATGACAGGGAGTGCCACAGTAGTCTGTAAAGGGCATGGAGGGGTGGACTGGAGACCCCACAGTGATTTAAGTAGGGAGAGTAGGCCAAGAAACAAGGGGCCAGGGGATCCTACACATCATAAAATTGGGATGACTGGGATTCTGTAGGAGGAAGAGGGTGGGTTGGGGACATGATGCACTGATCTACAAGTTCTGGCAATGTAGGTTGAAAGCAACACTTTTAGCCATGATATGGATATGGAGGGGGTGAGTGTGTTTTTATGGCCAGGTGGGGACCACTTACATGCCGTAGCTGAGAAGGTAATACAGCGAGAATTGTTATCTCATTCCATCAATTTTGCCTGTTAAGTGTTGTGTGGGAAAAGTACGCGTTTTTGAATGCTCTCCTTTCTCAATGGTTTACTTACGTGGTGGGCCAATTTCACAATGGGTTGTTTGTCACTAGGCTTACTTAATCAATTTGAATCATTAAAAAAGAAATGCACATGAGTGGAAACCTAGAGAAGTCATACCATCGCATAAAAACCACCAAAACAGAACATGCCGATTTAGAAGATGAAGGCCAATGTATATGAGGATGGGTTATGACCAAAATTGCTGCCAAGGGACTACACAAATGTTCAATAATGTAGATGCTGTCAGACATGACCCAGTGTTATTTATGGCAATCAATTATCAAAAGACTGAACGATGGAAACAAATCACATTGTGGAGCTTTGTCTGTGGCCGTTGGAATTCAGCTTCCCATAGGGACCTGGGCTTAATTAAGAAATTCGAAACACGAAGTAGCTGAAGTCACTGTATACATCATGGTAATTACATCAAAAGAAATTTACAACCAACTCTTTTTTAATTACCCTGCAGTTAGTGTAATTAGCACTACCTAACAGAATGTGATTCTCTTGCAATCAATGGTGAAATTTCCATGAAAACAAAGGAGGAAAGTCTGCTGAGGGGAAAAGGGTTGAAGGACAACTAGAAGACGCAGAATAGCAACCATGATAACAAGGTATTTCACATATATAATTGGATTTATTGGAGGTGATATCAAAGTTAGGACCACTAATCAAACACGTTTTTAGATGTAAAGAAAAAGATCAATATTACCAAATATCAGATAGACATGGAGAGAGTAAGCAGATCTACACTTAAAGTTTATGTTTGCTTTAAGCTATTATTATACAGGCTGAAGGAAAGGTGGGTAAGGGCACTGCTCAGCCTTAGGCTGTAATAGCTGCCAGGCCTTGATTGCTCTTAAAGTATAACTAAAGGCAAATTAAAAAAAATAAAATTGTTTTGGACATAGTGCAGAGGGAAAAGAATGCTTGTCGGTTTATTTTGCTGCCTGTGCCCCCGCTAAGGAGATTCACCCTGTCTATTTGTCCTGCTTACCCATTATCATTGAAAGTAAAAGAATATTCCACATTTTGGGTTGTCCCTAGAAAAGTAATAGAGGGGAAATGTTCCACTGGGTACACCAATTCTGGTGACCTGGGGGTCCCTAAGGACTTCCCTTAATTTCCAGGGATTTCCTCACACTCCCAGTTTGGCTATGGGACAGGAAGTGAAGATACATCTCCCCAATTGGACACAAATCTGAGTCCAACCTCAGTTAATGAAAAGTAAAATTGGTTTTGTCTACAGCTCTACTTTACCAGTGAGCATGTCATTCAGTGGCACTTGAGACTTGTATATAAATTCGTATAATTGAAGGCAAGGTGGTAGGATGTGGGCCTTTTGTGAAACACTACCAACATTTTGAAAAAAAAATGTGCTCTTCAAGAAATATGTAGGCTACTAAGGCCTCGTACACACGACGGGACATGTCCGATGAAAACGGTCCGTGGACCGTTTTCATCGGACATGTCCGCTCGGAGATTTTGGACTGTTGGTTGTACACACCATCAAACCAAAATGTCCGCTTAGAGATTTTGGACTGATGGTTGTACACACCATCAAACCAAAATCCGCACGGACAGAATATGCGGTGACGTGACGACGACGTGAAGGCGACGATGATGCGGCGACGTGCGCGAACCCGGAAGTTAAATGCTTCCACGCATGCGTCAAATCACTTCTCGGGCCAGCGGACATGTCCGATCGGTCATACTGACCATCGGACATGTCTGGCGGACATCGTTCCAGCGGACAAGTTTCTTAGCATGCTAAGAAATGTTTGTCCGCCGGAAAACAGTCGGCTGGACAAATGTCCGCTGCAAAACGGTCCGGTCGGCCGTACAGACGACCGAACATGTCCGTGGAAACTGGCCTAAGAATGCACTCAACCCAGATCAGCTTTATACATGGAAAGGAGTTTAGCAAACAAATTTGGCGGTTCTACATAATAATACACTCACGTGATCAGTCCCCCAGTTTTTTAACAAAAAACACCACATCCCTTTAGACAGCATTCAGACATCATTGGGGATGAAAGCAATGTGACTCCTTAAGATTCGTGCAGACTTCTGGAACAAGCAGTGAGACAATTCTGAGAACAAGAGGACATGCTATTGTACAAGCTGAATACTGCTTCCATGGCTGCAAGAGAAAGAAAATCTTTTTTTTCTTGCAGTTTTAGAAAAACACAACTGACTGCAGACTGAATTGGAAAGGTCTTCATTTATTCCATCAAATAACAGAATGCCTTATGCATGGGTTTTATAATTTCTACATAAACTGGAGTTTTCCTTTAAAAAGAATTGTGACTCTGCATTGATCAGTGTTGCAGGGACCCCACCTCCTGCTTATAACACGTTCTCCTCCCCTCCGCCCACTCCTGTACTATTTTTGCTTCTCTCCCCCCTCCTTTCTTCCCAAACTGTTCTCTCTTCAAGTTCCTGTGTGAAGATCCACTATAGCCAGGGACACAAGTTCAGAGATAAAACAGAGGTCTGGTTATCTCAGCAGTCATTTTAATCCTGGGGGTCTGGAAGGTGTAAAACCTGCATGTTTGGAATGGCGTGCAAAAACTGTAAGCAAATTTGTACCATCAAGTCTGCAGATCTTTACCTAGTTTAGCAGGTCTTCAAAAGGTTAAAATGTATGATTTTTCAAAACAAAATGGTATTACGAGATCTTTTAACTGGCACATCGGATGCTTCCATCTAGCCCAGGCAGTTCCCTCCGAATGATTTCTGAAAGCAGTAGTAGATTTAGGAGAGGTATGTCCTTTATGGGTGATGCTGTGCCGGTGTTCCCTGCTGTGAAATGAGCATTAATTCCAGAGGTCCAGGAATGGCAATCAACGGGGGCATTAATTGTGGGATAAAACATCCTGTCTAAGGCCTCGTACACACGACCGAACATGTCAGCTGAAACTGGTCCGCAGACCAGTTTCCGCGGACATGTTCGGTCGTCTGTACGGCCGATCGGACCGTTTTCCAGCGGACATTTGTCCAGCCGACCGTTTTCCGGCAGACAAAAATTTCTTAGCATGCTAAGAAACTTGTCCGCTGCGACGTTGTCAGATGGTCAGTATGACCGATCGGACATGTCCGCTGGCCCGAGAACCCGCGCATGACGTCGAAGTGATTCGACGCATGCGTGGAAGCATTTAACTTCCGGGTTTGCGCACGTCACCGCGTCATCGTCGCCTTCATGTCGTCCCCGCGTATTCTGTCCGCGCGGATTTTGGTTTGATGGTGTGTACAACCATCAGACCAAAATCTCCGAGCGGACATGTCATCGGACAGATCCGGTCGTGTGTACGAGGCCTTAGAGATTTTCTATAAACTGTAAAATGTAGATAAGGTTATCAATCTAAATCAGACTTTCAACAAGGGTGCCCTCGGGTTTTTTCAAGGGTGCCTTGGCAAAATGACTTAAAATTGCCCAAAAATTCTAAACAAGCCAGTGGGTGCATTAAACCTACCTTTTGGCTACACCAAGTTATAAGTTTTTATTGTGCGCCATAACAACCTTCTCGCCTCTGGCGTCCTAACAACCAATTACGTCATTGGTTGATAAGGAGTATGTCGGGTGCTGGTGTTTCATCAGATTAGACAACCCATCAGAATGTGTAACTGAAGTAACGTTTTTTTTCGCCGCCATCTTGCTACACCCTTCAGTCGTTCGATGTTGAATTTTAAAAGCAGCAAACTTCTGTCAGAATAGCAAATGTATGAGATCAGCAGGCTTGCCACTGCTTTTAAAATTTGACATCTAAACAGTCAGAGTTCTAAGTACTGTTTTTCACTATATAAATACTCAATTTACTGTTAAAAATAAGTGCAAAATGCAAAACTCTTGTTGGTGTAACAAGATGTCTGCTTGCCGCCTTCTCTCTGTATCCTTACTTTGGAGGAGTTCAGGGTTTAGCAAGATGGCGGCGACAGAACGTCACTTCCGTTACAAATTCTGACGGGTCGCCTAATCTGATGAAACACTTGCACAGCATTCTTGTTTGCCCCTCTCCGGTAGCAATGGGGTCACATTAGTTGAGTGAGGGAGAGAAACGGATGGAGAAGAGAAACTCTGGGATACTATTCACTACCAGCATGCAAAGGTGTGTTTGCTTTGGAAGACTAAATCACCTCACATGTTGGGTGTCCTACATGTGTGGATGTTGCTGTGTTGTATAAAATTTGCTTGGTTTTTTACATTTTCGAATTTTAAAGGGATGCTTTGACTAAAAAGGGTTGAGAAACACTGATCTAAATCAATGTTTCAACATACACATACCTAAAATACTGATTAGGTTGCTTTCAGGTAGGTAACTAATACAGAATATTTGATATAGACCTACATTAGGGGTGGATTTACTAAAGGCAAATATACAGTACACCAAACCATGGAAGAGAAGGTGGGACTTTGAATGAGATGCACGGCAACATGCAACTCCATCCCTACTTATATAGAATAGGAAGGTTTTGGGAATTTGAGTGAGGCATGAATTCAAAGGCTAAAAAGAAAATACCCACCCAAACTTCCCTTTGCCCTAACGCCGTACAATCCTGGCCAACGTGAGTATACAAAGAGATGTTACTTGCCCTCTATAACCATAATTTTCCTTTCACTGGGTCAATTACAAGACAATGGTTACATTAATCATATGTTTTATTATAGATACATGCAGCATCCACCCCTGAAGAATGGGCATACATCCCACGAAACGCGTTGGGCATACATAGATGCTACATGCCCTATAAGTTGGCTCTACATGTTTCATAATTAATAATCTTTAACTTTTAACAGTAATATGCTGTAAATACTTTGCTATATGTTGTCCCAGTTGATTTATTGATGTGGAGGATGTTTTTATCCACTATATTATGTAATACGTTTTGATACTGTTGACTTGCTTTATGACTGCCTGCATGGTCCTGCTATACAATGCTTGTCCATGTAATTATGCATATTACTGTCAAAATACACAGTGTCATTTACGGTTGTAGAAGAATAAAATTTATTTATTCTACATTTATTGCTTGTTAGCCTTGAATTCATGCCTCAAAGTCCCAAAACCTTCCTATTTTATAGACAGTACACCTAGCAAGTGCAGTTGCACTCATTTTCCCAAGAGCTCAGTAGTAGCTGGTAGTAGCTCTGCTGGTTTCCATCATTCATCGGCAAGCAGTTTTTTTTTCTTTTCTTTTTTTTATTTTGCTTGTACCCGTTTAGGTATTCTTTACAAAGTGAAGCATTACCACATTTGCCAAGCTCTGGGGAAAATAATTGCAACTGTACTCGCATAGTGCAGTCTATTTTCCTTTAGTATCACTTAAAGCGGGATTCCACCCCCGATTTTTTTTTTTTAAGTCAGCAGCTACAAACACTGTAGCTGCTGACTTTTAATAAAGACACTCAACTGTCCTAGGCGCCCACCATGATGTTTTTTTTTTTCAGGGTGGAACTCCACTTTAAACAGAAATTCAAGAACACTCATAACTGGAATCCAAAGTGCCTAAGAACTAGGGGCCAAATTCTCAAAAGAGATACGCAGACTTAACTGCTGTTCAGCCTGCGTATCTCTGTGCCTAACTTTGGAAACGATTCTCAAAAGGCTTTTTCCAAAGTTAGGCAGAAAATCTGACATGTGTAAAACACTTACACGGTCAGATTTTAGGATGCAGTACCGCATCCGCCACTGGGGGCATTTCTCATTGAAATCCAGCTTTGCGTATGCAAATGAGGACTTAAGTAGATTTTCAAAGCATTTCAGCACTTTGATTTCTGCCTAAGTTCCGAATTTGCCGGCGCAAAATTAGGGCTGGTTTTACAATGTGGAAAGTTAGCCAAACCTTGTAAAGGCCCATTCCAGCGACGGCATTTGGTATACATTCCTGAGGGAGAACTCCACGGCAATTTTGAAATTCAAAACCGGCATGGGTTCCCCCCCAGGAGCATACCAGGCCCTTAGGTCTGGTATGGGTTGTAAGGAGACCCCCCCACGCCGAAAAATTGACGTAGGGGGTCCCCCTACAATCCATACCAGACCCATATCCAAAGCACGCTACCCGGCCGGCCAGGAAGGGAGTGGGGACGAGCGAGCGTCCCCCCCCTCCTGAGCCGTGCCAGGCCGCATGCCCTCAACATGGGGGGGTTGGGTGCTCTGGGGCAGGGGGGCGCACTGCGGGCCCCCCCACCCCAGAGCACCCTGTCCCCATGTTGATGAGGACAGGACCTCTTCCCGACAACCCTTGCCATTGGTTGTCGGGGTCTGCGGGCGGAGGCTTATCGGAATCTGGGAGTCCCCTTTAATAAGGGGGCCCCCAGATACCGGCCCCCCACCCTAAGTGAATGGATATGGGGTACATCGTACCCCTATCCATTCACCTGTAGGCAAAAAGTAAAATGTAGTAAACACACAACACAAGGCTTTTTAAAATATTTTATTATTCTGCTCCGGAGGCCCCCCCTGTCTTCGTTATTAGCTCAATTACCAGGGGGGGCTTCTTCTTCCGCTCTCCGGGGGTCTTCTCCGCTCTCCGGGGGGGCTTCTCCGGACTCCGGGGGGCTTCTTCCATCTTCTCCCCTCTTCCGCTCTTGACTCGGCGAACCCCGGTTCTTCTGCAGCTCTCCGGTGCCTTCTTCTTCAGCGCTGGCTGCCTGCTATGTTTGTGTGTTAGCTCGATTTCAAACAGGCAGCCGGCGCGGTCTTCTGTGACGCCAGGGTCTTCTGGTCTTCTGTTCTTCCGATGTTGCCTCGTCGCCTGTTGTCGCTGTAATGATGGAAGCGCGCCTTGCATCACATTTATATAGGCATCACCGTCCCATCATGCTCCGGCAGGTACCCACGTGGTGGGTGCCTACCCACGTGCACCCACCACGTGGGTAGCCTTCTCAGTGACTGCCCCGACTGACCCCAAACCGTGTATCCTGGGCATCCTAGATGACCTCCACCTGGAGGACAATTTTAAACCACCCATTGCAAGAGCTCTATTCCAAGCACTGCTACGCATCCTTAGGCGATGGAAGGCAGCTGAACCACCCCTGCTCAAGGAATGGATTAATAAGGTGGGAGACACGTTGTGACGCAGGAGAAAATTTGAAAAGCAGTAGTCACCCTGGCTAAGCACCCCGGGATTATTCCCGGTGGACCTCGTACTAGATAGGTTACTGCTTTGAGAATATTGAATAAGGAATAATTTGGGGTATTGCCGTTGGAGGGGACAGGTGAAGCAATTCATGTGGGCAGAAGGGCGATCTTTATAAACTAAGTTGCAATTACCATGCATGGGGAGGTGGGATGGTGATGACTGGACATAATGTTTGTGCACTATGATTTGGTGGAACTGGATGTTACGACATGTATGTAAAACCTTTTTCTTTAATAAACTTGTTTCTGATAAAAAAAAAAAATGTAAAGCCCCGTACACACGAGAGGATCTATCCGCTGGTATTTATCCGCGGATCAGTTCCAGCAGATAGATCCTGTGGTGTGTACGGCCCAGTGGATATTTATCCGCGGATATTTTTCGGGCCGATGGATTTCCAGCGGATAAAAATGTCTTAGCATGCTAAGAAATCTATCCGCTGGAATCCTGTCCAGCGGATTGATCCGGTGGTCTGTACAGACTCACCGGATCAATCCGTCCGATCCCCTCCCTCGCAAGCGTCGTAATGATTCGACGCATGCGTGGGAAGTCTTTACCTTCCAGCGTCGCACACGTCTCCGCGTCATCATCGCGGCGACGGCGCGACACGTCACCGCGGATGGATTCCGCACGGATTTCGATCTGATGGTTAGTACAACCATCAGATCAAAATCCGCCAGAGGATTTATCCGCGGGAACGGTCCGGAGGACCGTTTCCAGCGGATAATCCTCTCGTGTGTACGGGCCTAACGAATTATAGGAAAACTCTCCATTATAGTTAGACGTAAAACTACATTCTGCAGAACAGCAAAGTGCCACCAGGAAACTGAATTCCATTAAGCCTTCGTGGAGGGGGAGCGCCTAGGGAGACTCCGCTCCAATTTTCTTCATCAATTTTCAACAGTGCAGGTCACTTAGAAAGACCAAAACTTGTCCCCTACTGCCTACAATATCAGCACGAATGTCAAGATGCATAAATCTGAACATGGCTGCTTTCTATTCCCAATTTCCCATGCCAGCATAACATGTAACAAACAATGCCACACAAACAAGATTGGCCCAGTTCAAGCTCTGCTCCTCATAAATTTCTTATAACTGATTTGCATGTTTTTCGATACAGAGCCCAGAGGGCTTTATACGAGAATTTGATGGGTGTGTGGCTCACAGAAGGCGCAGAAATAATTTCACATAAACAATACCATTAGGAATGTCTAGCCTGTGTATTTGCTGTGCTACGGGGAGATGCAAATGCTCGCTGTATGCAGAGGGAAACAATTGTATGTCTGGGACCAGAGCAACGTGATCATTCCTCCCCCCCCCCCTTCATGTACGTCACTGGGTCCCACTTCTAGCTGCGGAGCAAGGATTAATCGCGTCACTCCTCAGACTCTGACGCCTTCATACTCGAAAGGTCTTGCGCTGATCCAGAAGCTGGTGCTGTGTGCGGAGCCTGCTCCCTGGCACATCAGAGGACACAGACAGAATACTCAATAAGATAAGCAAGAGTAGAGATGATTTAACGGGTTTCAAGCAACACCACAGTTTACCTTTCTCCGTTGTAAGATTAAGCTTTACAATGTCACATAATTCCACAGCTGCCTAATAAAGCAACTGCACAAAGACCTGTTCAGGCTGCATTGCACCACTGCACACAGGATCATGTAACATATCCAACGCACTGTGTGTGTCACAGCACCGTACATCACCTTGCTAGATGTTGCTCACCAATAGCATACATGGCAAGATCCACATGTGCAAGGGTTTCAGATAGTTCACATTTCATTATAGGGCATAACTAATATGGTAGAAGAATAATCTCTAGACCAGGGGTAAGGAACCTCAGCCCTCCAATTGTGGTGAAACTACAAATCCCATCATGCCTCTGCCTCTACGAGTCATGTCGGTGATTGTCAGGGTCTTGCAATGTCTCATGGGACTTGTAGTTTTACCACAGCTGGAGGGCCGAGGTTGCCTACCCCTGCTTTAGACCAATCCATTTATGATATGTTGTTGCTCGATGGTAAGTGCATGATGCCTAATCTATACAATTTTAAGCCGGCCATGTATGGTTCGAATCTGCGTGAGGGATTCCCCCATCAGCACTGACTGACCCAAGATTGCAGGAAATAAAATGGCTCCATCTATGGTTGGCTTTAGCTGGACTTTGATTACCAGAAGATAACTATGGTCCATGGCAGAAGCAACCAATTGTCAGAATGGCATACTTTTAAGCAGTCACTATTGTTTACTGTATGATGACACCGATAACAGAAGTGTCTGGGCCCCTCTATGAACCCAATGAAAACCACCTGTCAACAGATAACATGGTTTATGCTGCCACACGTGGCACAATCCAATCCTTGGATTTAACTTTTACATCCTTTTTTTGTTTCTTGAGGCAGAAGAGTGAAAGCTGTTTGCCAGGCTTTGCCCGTGCTAGCAGGGTGAGAACTTGGGACACACAATTGGTGCCACATGCACTTGCAGTATTTTTAAACACTAAACTATAGGTGGACTTTTTATGATGGTCTTAGGATAAGGTGGAGATATACGAATGATGCCTGCAGCTGTCACGCTAGTATCGTGTGACACAAAAAATTGCAATGACCGCCATTTTATTTCCTAGGGTCTCTGCCAATATTTTATATATATTTATATGTACACACACACATACATACATACATACATACATACATATACACACACACACACACACACACACACAAAGGGTTCTGGGTCGTTTTCTAGCAAAAACATTTTTTTACATGTAGGTGAGGAATGCCAGAGTAGGCCTGGGCTGGCAGTGGTTAAAGAGACAAAACATGGTAAAAGGTGCATAGAATGTATTGAACATACACCTTTAACGTTTATGTCCACTGTTACAGCCAAATTGGGATAACACTTACTTTTTATATATATATATAGATATATATATATATATATATATATATATATATATATATATATATATATATATATATTGTGACAGGGAGTCAGGTAAATCTGTGGGTGTTGTCACAAACGGGAGATACATTTCTGCCTTGTTTAGACAATTCACCAATTGTTATTAGGCGTCGGCTGCAAAAGTAGCCAGAAAAGGTCTAAGGGCGTTGGAAAACTTCAGCTGTTCAGAATGAGGCAATTAAGACCTCTATAAGTAATCCAGAGGATTACCACGGATTTGCTGCATCCTGAGGCTTTCTGAGTGAAGGAGAACAGTAGCTGAAAGTCTTCTGAGGAGGTGAGCTGGTGATTGATTTTTCTGTGTGATAAAAATCAAAAGACTATTGTTTTTCTGCTGTATGACCAGCAGTGTCTGCCCAGCACTAGGCTGTGCCAGACTCCCTAGATAGGTTCCTGTGTGGTGAAGATAGACGCCCCAAGTGGCCAGGGTTTATTTTATGTTTGATTTTGTTTATGCTGTTTGGATGCTTGCACTGTTTTCCAGCAAGATGGACGAATAAACCAAAATCTTTGTTTTTCAACCGTCTTCGACTGCCTTTCTGTATAAATTCAGTGTGAAGTGAACCCATCCAGGGGGTCACACACCCCGCTACCGAGCTAACCCCTTACAATATATATATATATATATATATATATATATATATATATATATATATATATATATATATATATATATATATATATATATATACACACATACATATATACAGGGCTTTTTTTCTGGGGGAACTTGGGGGAACTCAGTTCCACCACCTTTGGCTCAGACCCTTTGGTCCCTTTGGTGCCTGCTCACTACAATTACTTGTAAACACAGAAGTCTGGTTTCTGTGTTTACAAGTGACAGCTCTGCACTCTGTGTGTAACCCTCTGAACTCTGCACTCTGTATGTAATGCAATTCTGGTATTTAATGCCTCTTTAAGACCCTTCTACTGTTTTTGAAATCTGAACAGGGTCGTGGTTGAGTTCCTGTACCTATTTTCTGAGAAAAAAAGCTCTGCATATATACATACTGTGTGAATGGGAACACAAGACAAGCATGTAATGAGGTTTTCTCAAATTTGACGTAGGCTTTAAAAATTTTGAGGTGGTACATTTTATATTTCTTGATTTCTTTGAACAATTGATTGAAACCATCTGAAGTAGCAGGAAGATTGTTGCATGTGTGCCCACCAACATTGATCTGCATATATAAACTGCAGAGGGGGCCCATAATGATACACAATGCTGCAAATTCAAGTGATTATACTGCAGATTTCTACTACCTGACAATTAGATAAATTGTTGTACATACAAACCCAGAATCGGCTAAGGAGGACAAGTCCACTGTCATATGCACAGCATCACAATTAAGGTCTTATAGCATTCAGAATCTTCAGACTGCCCCTCCCCTTTCTCAGATCCATTCTATTAGAGCTGCAGACAAACGCATGACTCATATGAACAACAAATGAAATATTGCCAGATTTGAACTGATTATCTCAAATAACTAACTGCCTTCTTGTTTTTTTCCCTTTTCTTCTGCTGCATCTACTCTACTCCTACGGCAGCCATTGCAGCACCAAACAAGGCAGTCTGACTCCTCCGTCTGTAATATATTATGAGGCTTTCTCATAAAAGACAGTAGCAGTTGGACTTATGGATTAATGTGTTTGCGGCACTGAAATCCTAAGCAGTTTTGTCAGCTCTGGCCAGTTTTCCTCTGCTGGTCTACAGAACACCTCCCCTTTGTGTGATGGAGATGAAGAGAAGGGGTAGCGTATTGTAGTCCAGCAAAAGAGAACACTGCAAAATATGTTTTTTTTTTTTATTTGATTTGATTAGCTTATACTTTTTTCACAAGGGCAATTCATCTCTACAGTTGGCACTATAAAGAAAGAGGGTTTGGATGCCAGGATGTGTCTCTGTGCGGCTACCTCTTATATACCAGTTGACACCAACTTTATAGTGTTCTATATCAACCTTTCACCAATTATCTGTTCTCACCAAGTGCAGGGCTAGGCCCTCCCTTGGCTTCAGTGTTGTCAGCTGTCCAATGCCTCTCACACGAGCCCAGCTGTACTCAATTCTCATTGGATGGTATACTAAAACATGCTGTGAAGACCAGCTACCCCAACAGGCAGATTCTTGGAGACACACTTCCATTTATGTTCTTTTGTTTTTAAATAGCTTTATTGGAATGTTTCACTTACGATATCTCCACAAAAGATATGTATGATTGACCTTCTTATAAACGCCCCTGAAGAAGGAAACATATATACTCTGAAACGCGTTGGTTGAATTACGAAAACTTTACAGTCAATCATTGTGGTGATTTTGTACTTTGTACACCGCAATTGTAACCATTCCAATACAGTTTGTTTTTATTACACTTACTATGTTTAATAAAATAATTTTTTTCTATAAATTATGTTAGTGCCTTAAAAGTCCAGGGATATCCTCCTCCTGTCTAAAAAGAAAAAGAGGGAACACGCTACAGAGCCAACTCTACACCTTACAGGGGGGTAGCTTACGCTCTATAGCAGTGATGGCGAACCTTGGAACCCCAGATGTTTTGAAACTACATTTCCCATGATGCTCATGCAATCTGCAGTGTAGGTGAGCATCATGGGAAATGTAGTTCCAAAACATCTGGGGTGCCAAGGTTCGCCATCACTGCTCTATAGCGGGACAGCCTTTAGCCTACATTAAAGTGGAAGCAAACCCATCCATAAAACCGTTTCATTTAAGGCACCTGCCAGAAATGCAACACTCCTATTGGTTGCGCTCTTAACCAAACTGTCAATTGATCCAATGGCTGGTGTCATAACTGATCACATGTGCAGCATCATGGCAGTTGTAGCTTAAACAGAGGCAAAGATGGGAGCTTCCTTGGCTGAAAACGATAGGGGGGGGGGGGGGGTTTACTTACACTTTAAAGCAGAGTTGCACCGAAAGAAAAAATATTAAAAGTCAGCAGCTACAAATGCTGCAGCTGCTGACTTTTAATATATGGACACTTACCTACCCTGGGAGCCCGCGATGTCGGCACCCGAAGCCGATCTGTCCTTTGGCTAGAAGCGCCGCCCTCTTCGGCAAGGGAATCATAAAGTGAAGCCTTGTGGCCTTACTTCCTGGTTCCCTACTGTGTATGCGTGAGTCACGCTGTGATCCCACTGGTCCCTGCTGTCTTCGGGGACCTGTGTGTCTCCCAGAAGACAGCGGATGAGGGACGGAGAAGGTGCCGGACGTGGTGTAGGTTTCCATGGCGACCTATGCTGGTAAGTGGGATAAAATACCTGGATTACACAGGTATCTGCCCCCTCCTCCCCCTGAAAGGTGCCAAATGTGGCACCAGAGGGGGGGGGGGAATTCGAAAAACGGAAGTTCAATTTTTCGGTGGAACTCCGCTTTAAGTGGTACTGCAAAAAAGAAAAAAACTCTGAATGCCGAATATCGTCTGTATACCAAACATGCGACACACAAACACTAGGGCCCAGATTCTCAAAGGGCTTACGACGGCGCAACGCCATTTGCGCCGTCGTAAGTCCTAATCTGGGCCGTCGTATCTATGCGACTGATTCCATAGATATCCATTAGATCTGACAGACGTAAGGCTCTTATGCAATTTTTTTTTCCGCCACTAGGTGTCGCCTCCGTCGTTTTCCCCCGTCGTCTATGCAAATTAGCTATTTACGCGAAATTCCCAAACGTACGCGCGGTCGATGCAGTGAAGTTACGACGTTTCCGTATCTTTTGTGACGCGTAAAGTTGCCCCTGCTATATGAGGGGCAACCAATGTTAAGTATGGGCGTCATTCCCGCGTCAAAATTTAAAAATGTACGTCGTTTGCGTAAGTCGTCCGTGAATGGCGCTGGACGCTATTTACGTTAACGTCGAAACCAATGACGTCCTTGCGACGTCATTTAGCGCAATGCACGTCGGGAAATTTTAGGGGCGGGCTTGCGCCGGAGGATTTACGCTACGCCGCCGCAACTTTACAGGCAAGTGCTTTGTGAATCAAGCACTTGCCCCGTAAAACTTGCGGCGGCGTAACGTAAACAAGATACGTTATGCCCGCATAGTTTTACGCCCAGATACGAGAATCTGGCCCTATATTTGCAATTATAAAGGCAAACACCTTTTTTTTAAGCACACAGTCCAAGTCTACATGCTCCTGTAAATTATTGAGGTTTGTAATGTCTTAACATTTGACAGCGAAAGAAAACACTTGGTTCCTGCATAACGTTAGTGTCTCGCTGCAAGAGATGCATTTTACAGAGTGTATCGATCCCTAAAGCAGAGTTTATGGCGTAGCAGTCCCTTCGGGAGATATAGAACATACGTCTCTATGTGAGTCAGACCTGCGGAGCCTCATTAGAGGATCAAACGAGTTAACACAATAAGCATTTAACTCTCTAGAAACTATTGCCCAAGAAGAGAACATAAGCAATCAGCCAGAGACAAACCGCTTTTCCAGAAACACAAATTTTGTCTTAAGCATGTTTTTTCTTCTGTTACTGAAGAATTTGCAGACACTGCATTAATTCAGCAGTGCAAAAATATTAGGTGTTAAACAGCACCACCTAGCAAAAAGATCGCTTACAGAACTGCTATGGTACCAAAGTCATCTGCTCCAAAGAAGCCTGGCAGCTAGACGCAGGGTACGCAGCCATTTTTGTTAGACTGAATAAATAAGAAAGAGAATACAAGAGGATCAGTCCTGTTCACCACCCCGCAATGCCAGGAGCTTGGCTGAATTCACAATCAGTCTCCACACAGCAGTCCTGCTGCGGTGCATAGAACTAAATTAAATGTGACTTCGTACATTTCAAAAAAGAAAAAAAAAAAGAAAAAGAAAAGTTTTCCCTTGTTGCCTGTAGGTGGCGTTACCACTTCAGTCCCATGTTGGAACTGAGCAAACCATAATGTGTTGAGTGACCCCTCTCAGCAGCAGCCCAGTGGGAGAGGTGCCCTGATGTGCATGCTGGGAGGGGGTACTTAAGGGGCAGATGTCGTTTTTCAGGGCCTTCGCCTCGTGGCCCTCCTGGCGTGAGGTGGGTGTGCGTGATTTCAGTCTCGGGACCACGTTGGTCTGAGGCTGTGTTCCTGTCGAGAAGGCCCAGCTATGGTGGCTGGGGCCTATGGTTCTACAGGGGATGCCAAGCTGTCCGCCCAAGTGGAGGAAGCTTCTTAGCGAAGGAAACCGGGGGAGGACCTGCCCTGGAGGGCACAAGCAAGGCAAGCTGATGTCTCGGGATAGGCCTGGTAACCTCGTTAAGGAAAAAGGATCCACTACGCAAGTTGTCTTATAGTCCGCCGGATTGGCTTAAAGGCTTTTTGGCTGCAAGGCAGAAATCCGGTGGCAGAGGATTCCTGACCATCAATTCTGTGTTCTCAGACAGTCTGTGGCAGAGACTGTTTCTATACTGTCCGTGCATCACTCCGGCTGCTAGGCCATGAGAGAGGGGCCTATCCGGGTGAGCAATACCCACTCAGGAGTGAGTGGCGAATATTGGAACTTTGAATACTTTTCTGCGTTCTGTACCGCGTGCCTGAACCTTCCCCTTCTATCTATACTCTCTACTTCCTTCACAAGTTTATGCAGCCTACAATTGAAGGTTTTACATCTTTTGTGGACAAATTACAATTTCTACAAATTTCCTCCCCTGGACAACGAACTTAGAGGTAACGTGCAAAACCCAAAATCTAAACCAGCAGCTCCTACGGGGGTAGGGCTACATATATAAAGTAGTTTCTCTCCAGAATCCGAAAATGCATTCCAGTAGACAATATCCTACCCCCAACAGGCTTTAAAGCGGGGGTTCACCCCCGGCATCATCAAGGTATGTAGGACATGGCTGCATTATGTGGGGGACATGGCTGCATTATGTGGGGGACATGGCTGCAATATGTGGGGGACATGGCTGCAATATGTGGGGGACATGGCTGCAATATGTGGGGGACATGGCTGCAATATGTGGGGGACATGGCTGCAATATGTGGGGGACATGGCTGCAATATGTGAGGGACATGGCTGCAATATGTGGGGGACATTTAAAAAAAGTATCGGTATTCGGTATCGGAGAGTACATAAAAAAAAGTATCGGTACTTGTACTCAGTCCTAAAAAAGTGGTATCGGGAAAACCCTAGTAATGCAAAGCACAACATGAGTCGGATGCTCCTCTTGTAAGCAACAGGGCCCAACAAATGATAGCTAAAGGCAGTCATCCTGGTAAGTGTAGAACGGATACAAGATAATGTCAGAAACAATCAACAAGGAAGAGATGCAGGATCTCATCCAGAAATGGAAACCAATTGCCTTTCTGCATATGACACGACATAGCCTTACGTCTAATATACTACAGGTGAGTTAGAAGCTTAGAAATGATTGTGATCATACAGCCCTGCTCTCAGTCAAAGGTAACAGTATAATGTGGGGGTGTAGCAACCAGACTGGAGCTGTCACTTTTCCACTGCAGATACTAAAATAATAGTTGGCAAGAGCATGGTTACATTAGGCAAACACGGCCTGGCTTTCCCTTCCTTCATATTATATAACCACTGATGCAAAGGTGACAGATATCACATAGAACAACACACAAGCAATTATTGAGAACTTTTTAGATTTACTATCCAATATTAAAATATCACCTATTGAGCTGCTACTTCTATTTTGTAAAACCAAATATCAACATGTATACAGTACATAATGTGGCTTAAAGGGGTTGTAAACCTCTGAAATGAAAAATGAACAGAACATATCCCTTAATAGTGTGTACTAGACTCAATACAAAGCACCTGGTGTGCTTCTGGTCTGCTCTCTCCTCCCTCTGTTATCTGCATGAGTCACTTCTAAAAGTATATCCCAACACCACAGCATTCCGAGGGATGACCTTGCTTTCACACCCCCCCCCCCCCACCTCCAAAACACAGAAGGTGACGGGCAGCCTCAGCAGCGCAGGTTTCCCAAAGAGACTGTGTAGAGGTGGGTGTGTCCATTCCCTCCACTCAGGTCTCAGTTTACACTCAGATCCCTGCTGTGCAGTGTATGATATCATATCCCCACCCCTTGTCTTACGGAGCTCAGCTGTGGTGTAAAATGCATGCTTTAGGAGGCTGTAGAGGAGAGACGGCTGCAGATAAACAGGTTCAAAATTCGTAAGAGGGTATGTTTAATCTCCGTGTAATACCTGAGGCTAGTCCGCTTCCAGGTGTTATTGTCAAAGCTTTACTGAACAAGCCGACATTAGAAGCCGATAGTTATTATGCACAGCTGCACCAGATTCTGCATGCTCTAATTTTAGTAAATCTGTCCAAATGTGCAAGGAAACACAAAACAGGTAAAGTGCAGTATCACAACTGTCATCCACATAATACAATTACAGGAAATGGGAACCTACAGACTTCCAAGTCTAGTTTAAAGTGTTTTTTTAAATGTGAAGCATAAAAAAATATATATCACTTCACAGGAGTCCTGAGTATTCTTTATGGAGATCTGTCTTAAAGGATCTTCTGAGTTGAACTCGTGTTTCTTTAGGTTTGGTTGGACTGCTATAAATAGGCCGTTTCCATCCCACAAACCAGCCACTGAGCAAGGATATGGTGGTTTATAGGCACCCCTTGTAAGTGAAAATACACGATTCACACTTTAACTTGTAAAATGGAGAAAAGGTTGCGCTAATAACTGAAAAAATAATGTATAGTGAAAACAATATAGTAATGATATACTAGAACATATAATCCGCAGCAAAGTGTTCTAAAATAAACCACTATGTGCATGAAAACATAAATACATCAAATATAAGTCCCAGTGAAAAAATTCTAAAAATATTAAATATAAGTCCCAGTGAAGGAAATCCAAAAATATGAAAAAGTGAAAATGGCGTTAAAAGGTAAGTCCACCATCACCAGGATGAAAGGAAAATGCCGCTCCTTAAAGGGGTTGTAAAGACAAAAATATTTTCCTCTTAAATTAAAGTCTGACAGTAGCTGATAAAGTAAAAGGTAATGTTTTGCATTATAACTAGTTTGATACCTGTTGAAATCGAGCTGTTTTATTCACCTCCGTCACTCCTGAATCGTTATTCTCACTGACTTCCTGGTTTGCGGTGCGCATTCATTCTTGCTACATCTACATTCTTGCTACTACATCTCACTACAGTTCCCATTAGGCTTAGCCTCCATGCCTGTGAGGGATAAGAGAGCATCTTCACGCAGGGCTGTAGTCATAGGGAGGGGGTGAGCACATTCTGCTTTCCACCATGCAAAACGGCTCAGATGCTGGTGGAAAGCAAGAAGAGGAGTGACAGGAAATGGCATTTTTAAACCTGGATTACTGTATTTTGGAGGTCAAAAGGAAAAACGAGGTAAGTGATATTTAAATGCTCTTGCTTACAGCAATCAATTGATCTAATAAAAAACAAACCTTTAGTGTTCCTTTAAGGATACAACAGGGGAGGTACTAAATACCCTCATCAGACACGTAGGACCTCCTGTACAAGCAAGGTCATAGAAGCTTGCAGATATAACCCTCTGCAGGGTCTTACGGACTCCTCCGCTCCTTCTCTCCATCCTCTGTATCCCCTCCAAATGACGTTCAACGTGACCCCGGAAGCATGAGCCAACGTGTCTTTTTTTTGCCGGCTATTTTATCTGTTCTCACGAACATATTTTTAACTTATTTGTATCATATTTTGTAATAAACCGAGGAGTGGTTAACTATATTTACACTATCTCGAGTCCCTTCTATTCTCTACGTTTTCTCCCTCGACGAGCTTTAATACGCTTGCGGATCCCTTGGTTCATCAGCGTGAGGATGACATTTGGAGAGGATACAGAGGACGGAGAGAAGGAGCGGAGGAGTCCGTAAGACCCTGCAGAGGGTTATATCTGCAAGCTTCTATGACCTTGCTTGTACAGGAGGTCCTACGTGTCTGGTAAGGGTATTTAGTACCTCCCCTGGTGTATCCCTGAGGAGCGGCTTTTTCCTTTGATCCTGGTGATAGTGGACTTGTCTTTTAACGCCATTTTCACTTTTTCATATTTTTGGATTTCCTTCACTGAGACTTATATTTGATATTTTTAGATTTTTTTCACTGGGACTTATATTTGATGTATTTATGTTTTCATGCACATAGTGGTTTATTTTAGAACACTTTGCTGCGGATTATATGTTCTTGTATATCATTACTATATTGTTTTCACTAGGGTTGTCCCGATACCACTTTTTAGGACCGAGTACAAGTACCGATACTTTTTTTCAAGTACTCGCCGATATCGAATACTGATACTTTTTTTTAAATGTGTCCCCAAATGCAGCCATGTCCCCCCACAAATGCAGCCATGTCCCCCCACAGATGCAGCCATGCCCCCCCCATATGCAGCCATGTCCCCCATATATGCAGCCATGTCCCCCCAAATATGCAGCCATGTCCCCCATATATGCAGCCATGTCCCCCATATATGCAGCCATGTCCCCCCCATATATCCAGCCATGTCCCCCCCCATATATGCAGCCATGTCCCCCCCCATATATGCAGCCATGTCCCCCCCCCATATATGCAGCCATCTCCCCCCATATATGCAGCCATCTCCCCCCCATATAAGCAGCCATGTCCCCCATACCTAGATGCTGCCGCGCCCCCGCCGCTTATTTAATACGGGCGGGGAACATTACAGCTTTCATTTGAATAGCTGTAGTGTTTCCCGCCGCGTATAGACACTCCCCCTTGCTCGGGATTGGACAGATCACCCGTCCAATCCCGAGCAAGGGGGAGTGTCTATACGCGGCGCGAAACACTACAGCTATTCAAATGAAAGCTGTAATGTTCCCCGCCCGTATTAACCAAGCGGCGGCGGCGGCGGGGGGGTGGAGGGGCTGAGTATTCGGCCAGGCATCGGGGGCATTTGCTGGAGTACAATTACTTGGTATCGGTCCCGATACCGATACTAGTATCGGGACAACCCTAGTTTTCACTATACATTATTTTAGATTTTTCAGTTATTAGCGCAACCTTTTTTCCATTTTACATTTTATTCCACATGAATATTGCATGTTTTTAGGTGTCGCAGCTTTATTTTCATTATATACATATTTTTTCACTTTTTTCACTTTAGCGCAGTGCAGCTTCCTTTTGAGAATCCCACTTTAACTTGACTGAGATAATAAAATACATGTATTGGCTTAGTTAGAAGAGAATGGAGATGAGTGTTACTTGTCCTCCTGGACAAGTATGACCAACCTGTGGGTAGCCCAACAAACACATAAGGATTGCCAACCAAACAGGTTGAAATTGACGGATCAGCCAATGATCATGTTAGGTCTTTGGGAGAATTAAAACGCCCAACATTCATTACTAACAACCACTCCTGACGGTCATACATTTGCAATTTAAAAACTGTAATTTGGGGAATAAAAAATATCAAAGGAATTATGGTTTTGATAAATTCAATAGCTTCCCTAAAATAATTATTTTCACAAGGTACATTTTTTTATTTTCTTTTAACATGAAGAGCCCCATTGTCTGCTGGAGAGTCTGTTCTTACCAGTCAGTTTCTTGACAGGCTGCAGTCGCACACTGATGGCTTGGTGGGTGAGCAGGGGAGAGGATGGCAGCGAACGGGACATGCCCTCCATTATGCGTATATGCTGCATGCCTTCAGTCACAGGGATGGGGGTGATGGAGTAATCTGGCTCAAACGCACAGTCGTTTTCAGAGGAGGAGCCACCTGCCAGAGAAAGTGGAAAACGTTCAAATTCATATAAAATTAAACTTAACAGTAGACTGTGTAATAAATATGTATAAGCAATACTCGACTTAAGAACATCAAAGAGGTGTAACTGATGAATGCAGGTCTTACACTAAATTAACATCACCACAAAAAAAGAAAAAATACAACTCCAGAAAAATCTTTCTTACTGAGGAAAAAAAAACTTTTTTATTTTTTAAGAGTTTTTAAAGAGTTTTTAAAGAGTTTTGGTAACTCTACCAATCAGGCACTTACAGGAGTAAAGTCTCATGGTTTTTCACCTTAATACATTGTATTCATTAAGGTGAAAAGCCTTCTGTGCTTCAGCTTCCCCTCCATTCCCCCCCTTTTCTTACCCGAACCCAATTGTTCCACCGATGCGCACAAGCCCAGCAGCTCCAGCCGCTGTCTCGGGTCCTCGTTGGAAATATTGGCAACAGCAGGAGCCATCGTCTCCCGCTGATGCCAATCAAATCCAGTGACAGAGGAGCCGGGAGGCGGGGCTGTCCGTGTCAATGGAGGCAGCAGCAGGATTTGGGAGCGCGCCCGCACAAGTGCCACCATGGAGAGCGGCTCTCTACGGGGGCACCCAATGAAGAGGAGGGGCCAGGAGCGCCACCGGGGGATCCCAGAAGAGGAGAATCGGGGCCGCTCTGTGCAAAACCTTTGCACAGAGCAGGCAAGTATAACATGTTTGTTAATTTAAAAATAACGTTTACAATCACTTTAAGCTTTAGACAAGACTTCTTGTGGCCATTTATCTCTACTACATGTCATGGTTGAACAGGTCAAAGAGGATATTCGCTCTTTAAAAATTCGTATTTAAATCAAGCCCTTTTACTAGCGATTTAAATCATGATTTAATCATGATTCATGAATTGTGATTTAAATCGACTTGATTTAAATAAAATCCTCCCTGGATTAGATATATTTTTTTTATGATAAAGCACATATCACATTTTCATGCAGTTGGCAAATGCTTGTATGCTTTTATTTTTTAAGATTTGGATAAGCATGGATACAAACCCCAGGTGTTTATTGCTGCCTTTTACCTTTCCAGGTAAATTCACCCTTATTATTTGTCCCAGTGAATCATGTCACCAAGACAGAAAGTGATGGGAAATGCAATATATGCTGGTGAATTGTCACCAGAACAAGGAGACGAGTGATGGCTGGTATACACGATGAGAGATTAAAACGGATCAATGATCATCTTTTTTTTTATGCTAGTCTCCATATCGAAAATGCAGAGGTTACTAAAGTTACGAAAGTTCTTGTACAGCAGAATAAAAATTTTAAGTAATGTATTGTATTTGTTTTGAACGAAAACTGTACAGATTAAAATTGTATGTTTGTAATCATATGAGAACGTTTTTCATGTTTGTCCCTTTGGATAATTTCGGATGAAAGTGGTGTACAAACGATTAGATTGTGGTACGATTGATTCGAAAATATTTTTTGTACGATTTTTTTGTTTACTAGGCTTAAAAGAGTTTTTATATTAATGCATTCTATGCATTGACAAAAAACCTGTGTGTAGCAACCCCCCCCCCCCCAACACCCCCCTAATTACCTACCCGAGCCCCTTCTCTCTCCAGTGATGTCCACAAATCCCACGATCCCCATCAGTCACCCAGGACATTGCAGTTTGGCTGAGACAGAGCAGCGGTGCCATTGGCTCCTGTAGCTGTCATAAAAGTCAGTCAGCCAATCAGGGGAGAGAAGGGGCGGGGCCAGGACAGGGCTCCGTGTCTGAATGGATACACGGAGCTCTGACTCGGCTTGGGTGTCCCCTGTAGCAAGCCGCTTGCTGAAGGGCACTCAAAGAAGAGAGGGGCTAGGAGCAGCAAAGAGGGACCCAGGCTGCTCTGTGCAAAACCATCTGCACAGAGGAGGTAAGTATAATAGGTTTGTTATTTAAAAAAATGAGCCTCGACAATCACTTTTAGGGTCCTTTCACACGTGCGGTCCGTTTTTTCATACGTCCGTTTACGGACTGCAATGCTTTCCAATGGGATAGCGTACGTTAGCGGATGAGCATCCGCTAACGTCCGTTAACATCCGTCTCCGTTAAACTCCGTTTTTTTTGAACGGAACAAAACCCTATTTTTCTTCCGTCAAGAAAACGGAACAGACGAAAAACGGATGTTAGCGGACGATCCGTTTAACATCCGATCCGCTAACATCTGTTTTTCATCAAAATATGTAATAAAAATAAAGTTCTAACAAAAAAAAAAAAAAACGGATAAAAAAAAACGGGTTGAAAAACGGATGAAAAACGGATGACAACTGATGAAAAACGGATGACAACTGATGAAAAACGGATGACAACTGATGAAAAACGGATGACAACTGATGAAAAACGGATGACAACTGATGAAAAACGGATCAACTGATGATAAAAAACTGATCTAAAAAACGGTCCACACGTGTGAAAGGACCCTAACTCGCTCCATGACAACTGCCCAAGAAAGCAATTCCCTTCACTTTAAAGAGTTTTCCTGTCACTTCCTGTTGGATTTCTGGGAAAAAAAGTGAAGGTAAATTTGCCCAACCGGACAAGCACTGTAAAAAAAACAAAAAAAAAAACAGCTTTGGCTACATGTAAACGTTAAATTTACCCTCTCCATGAAAAAAGCACAAGGAAAATCTAGAAACTAAAAATACATTTGCATTACGATATGCTCAATCAAGAATACTGTGGTTCTGCAGAAGATGAAACCTCCGTGGTTTAGGATATTTGGGGATGCATTAAATTCCAGAATATGCTTCCTAGAAACCGGCATCGGAAAAGAAAATGCGCACCTTTCTGGTGTGGATAAATACCCTGATACATTTCCAGTAATTTCGAACGCTTCCCGCACACAAAACAAAAACACACTTCAAAACGTTTTTCATCTGCAGGAAAAAAATACAAGCCTCCTCCTTAATCAAATAGCCATGTTGGTGTAAATAATGGGAGCTCGCTATTTATAAATATGTTCCTGGGTTTAGTTTTATTGATAGCAAATAGCTACAAATGTGTACAGACTTTGAGGATTGTACATAAATATCGCCTCTTATCTTTCTTCAGTGGAAGATAAGACATTGCTATAGTAGCAGTCTGGGAATTCTGCCAAACTCTGGGTTATCTTTCCCTTGCATTGTAACCACAGTTTACTAGCGATTTTACTATTGTATTCAAAATGTCTGTGTTAAAGGGGAAGTGATCAATATATTGCCACCCTACTGCTGCAAAACTGCATGCAGTCTCGCTGTCAAGTTTATAAATCCTGTATAATAAAAATATTAATAAAAAGCTGCTTGCTCCATATTCATAGTGGAGATACACAGGGCCGGATTTGCTCTCCCTGCCGCCCCAAGGTTCCACAATGCACCCCCTCACCGCCAACTGACCCCCCCCCAATTAACGGAGAAAGTGCGGCACGGTTAGTTCAAATATGTTTTGTTTGTCTTTTTACCTTATCACTTTTTTTTTTTATTTGTAGCTTGACGCTTACTTTTTTTAATTTTAGTATCATTTTCTTATTATTTTTCTTATTCTTTACTTTTTTATTTTATTAATTTATTTATTATTTCCTATTATTTATTCATTTTTTATCAATTTTTTTCACTTAACTTTTTTGCTATCACACAGGAGAAAACAACTTCCTGTGTGATAGCAATTGGAGGTGACATGTTCTCTTTATTGATCCTGTCACCTCCAAAACAGGAGACCTAGCACTGTGCTAGAACTCCTGTCACAGCTGAGATGGGAAGAGCACAGCTCTCCCCTCTCACTGTGTACATCGGCAGCAGGGACAGGAGACAGACTCGGTGACCGGGGGGGAGGACGAGGACGGAGTCCCGAAGACAGAGCCAGCAGAGAGAGGCATGTGGGGTGGGGGGGAGAGGGGAGGACGGACGGGAGCACATATCTTACAAGTGATTTTGACGACATCGCCGTAATCACTTGTTAACGAGCGAGCGGATTCCCCCATAACTTACTGCCCTTAACTGTATGTTGCGGGCATCGGGGGACTCCATGCCACTGCCACCCCTTGGAGCCCTGCCGCCCCAAGGCCTGGCCTCAGTGGCCTTGTGGGAAATCCGGGCCTGGAGATACAACTGACTGAAAGAGCCTTTTCAACACAGAGGAACCCTTGAAATAACTTTCCGGTCTCAGGGAACCCCTGGTAAAAATGACTACAATCTACAACTCATGATACATTAGTGTGATGGTCCGCAGTAAGAATGCTTCTTACACTTGTGGTCATTGAGAAGAACAATGCCTCTTACACACGACCATTTTTCTCGGCACGAAAAAAAAGACGACGTCTTTCCCCGATGCGATTCTTCTCCAGCCTGACTTGCATACACACGTTCATGCAAAAAAAACGTCCGACCAAAGCGCGGTGACGTACAACACGTACGACTGGACTAAAAAGGGGAAATTTCTTTCAAATGGCGCCACCCTTTGGGCTGCTTTTGCTGATCCTTGTGTTAGTAAAAGTTTGGTGAGCGACGATTCACGCTTTTCAGTTTTCGTGCTTTTCAGTCCGTATGACGAATGTGATATCTCCATTCCAAACGTTAGTTTTACCAGAACGAGCGCTCCAGTCTCATACTTGATTCTGAGCATGCGCTTTTTTTTTCCCCCCTCAGAAAAGCATACACAGGACCATTTTTCGCGACGAGAAAAAGACTGACGGGGAAACACGACAAGAAAAAAGAGCTGGTTTCAATTTTTTTGCGGGCAGTTTTTTCATCTAGAAAACTGCTAGGGAGCATACACACAACCAGTTTTCACGACCAATCTAAAAAATTGCAGTTTTCTCGTCGTGAAAACTGGTCGTGTGTACAAGGCATTACTCCTTGCAGATAGTTAAAGTGGAGGTTCACCCTAAAAACTAATTTTTAACATTAGAGCCAGCATACCAAGTACATTTACTTTTGGCAGGTCATTTTTTTTTTCTCTGTACATACCTTTATATCCTGATTTTGTCCAGGGCTTCCGCGTTCTGATGACTCCGGGACTGGGCGTTCCTATGCCAGCCTCAGGGTTCCGATGACTGCGGGACTGGGCGTTCCTATCCTTCGGTTCGATGATTGACAGCTTGTGAAACAGGTCCCCTGTCGCACAACGCACGTTACCAGATTCCCGGAGATAGCCGAGCTGCGAGTCGGCACTATACGGCGCCTGCCGTGTAGGGGCCGACTGCGCAGGCGCCGTATAGGGCCGACTCGCAGCTCGGCTATTTCCAGAAATCTGTTGATGCGCGTTGTTCGACAGGGGAACTGTTTCACAAGCCATCAATCATCGAAACCGAAGGATAGGAATGCCCAGTCCCGCAGTCATCGGAACCCGGAAAGCCCTGGACAAAATCAGGATATAAAAAGGTACGTACAGAGAGAGAAAAAAAAATGACCTCCCGAAAATAAATGTCCTTAGTATCATTAGTATGCTAGATCTAATTTTTTTTTTAAAAAATTGGGGTGAACCCCCGCTTTAAAAAGCTCATTGGTGTCAGTGGGAACCTATCTTAGAGGCAGAAATTTCACATTGCTCAAGGAACCCCAAGAAACCTCTGGAGGAACCCTGGAGTTTCATGGAACCCTGGTTGAGAAGCCCTGGCATAGACAGATGTGGTCCAATCTTGGCAAAGTGAAGCTCCTGCTCCAAGTATCATTTATGAAGACCGAGATTGAGCTGTATAAGGCTTTTTTCATGACAGTAATAAGGGATTCCAGGCTTCAGTAAAGTGTTTTTTTTTATGGAATGGCTGTGTGAGCAGGTCCTGCTGTTTTCTATCTATGGGAATATGAATAAATATGTTGCTGTACATGCTGCCATCACCTGTTGATTAAATCATAGACAGGATTTTGGTAATGCATTCAAATACAAGCATGCGTTTCTGCCCATCATTCACAGTCAGACACGGGGGGATCATTTATGAAAGCAGAGACAGCTGGAGTTGTGACCCATAAGCAATCATCCAGGTGCCATTTACTGGGACAATAAAGACATCTGACTGATTTGATAGCCGGCTCCACATTTTTATAGTCGTTATAAATCATCCTCACAGTAGATGTACATCTATGCCACATGTGTGATCCAGAGAAATAAAGCAAAATGGGTTATAGTCTACATCTGAACTAAAATGAAGAGCTCATAAACATGAACACCAGTTTATAATGCGTATCTAGCAGTACTGGTAAATGACCAATCATAGTGTGTTTATGGGCTTGTCGACACATAATGAGCATGGAAATATGTATTGTCCTTCATGTTGACATGTTATGGTTTACAGCACATGGGACAATGCAACAAAAATGCAGAATACAAGACCTTTTTCTCAAGCATGTAATAGTTGGAATGAGTCTCATAAAATAGTAGATCGATGTTTGACCATGCATTCTGTTGCAGTAAAAACAGACAACATGCTAGGTTTGCAACAACCCAAGCACTTTTCTTGGGAAGAAGCATTTGTGATGCCCTTGCATATCAATACTGGATCCTGATGTGGGTGAGCACTCTATGCTGAGCCTTGTGTGCATAAAAGAAAAAAAAAAGGCTATTATCCCACTGAGGATGCCCATACTGTCCTAAACGAGCTTTTCGAAACAGGTCCAACCAGCACTAGATCCCAAAGCAGCCCAATAACCCACAAAAGAAATTAGAAAGTAGATTTACTAAAATTGAAGAGTGAAAAATCCAGTGCAGCTGTGCATGGTAGCCAATCAGCTTCTAACTTCAACTTTAAAAACCTGGAAGCTGTAGCCCCTGCTTGGAAACAACCAACTGTATCCATTGCTGCAGCAACGTGAAGGATATATTGGATAATTGTCCAGGAGAAGGCAGTTGGCACTCTTCTGGCCATCTCCAAAACATCTGGTTTGGGAACCGTGGAGTGTCTACATACAACACCCTCTGTGATTCGTATTGATGTACCATGCGCTCCAATGCCCTCTGGTGCCTGAATTGTCCTTAACCACTTAAGGACTGCCTAACGCCGATATACGTCGGCAGAATGGCACGGCTGGGCACAATCACGTACCTGTACGTGATTGTTAAATGCCCAGCCGTGGGTCGCGGGCGCGATTGCCGCCAGAGTCTCGCGATCGGTCACAGGAGCTGAAGAACGGAGAGAGGTGTGTGTAATCACACCTTCCCCGTTCTTCACAGTGGTGCTGTCATTGATTGTCTGTTCCCTGATATAGGGAAAGGCGATCAATGATGTCACACGTCCAGCCCCACCCCCCTACAGTTAGAAACACATATGAGGTCACACTTAACCCCTTCAGCGCCCCTAGTGGTTAACTCCCAAAATGCAATTGTCATTTTCACAGTAAACAATGCATTTTTATAGCACTTTTTGCTGTGAAAATGACAATGGTCCCAAAAATGTGTCAAAATTGTCCGATGTGTCCGTCATAATGTCGCAGTCACGGAAAAAATCGCTGATCGCCGCCATTAGTAGTAAAAAAAAATATTAATAAAAATGCAATAAAACTATCCCCGTTTTGTAAATGCTATAAATCTTGCGCAAAACAATCGATAAACGCTTATTGCGATTTTTTTTACCAAAAATAGGTAGAAGAATACGTATCGGCCTAAACTGAGGGAAAAACACGTGTTTTTTTTTATATATTTTTGGGGGATATTTATTATAGCAAAAAGTATTGCATTTTATTCAAAATTGTCACTCTATTTTTGTTTATAGCGCAAAAAATAAAAACCGTAGAGGTGATCAAATACCACCAAAAGAAAGCTCTATTTGTGGGGAAAAAAGGACGCCAATTTTGTTTGGGAGCCATGTCGCACGGCCGCGCAATTGTCAGTTAAAGTGGCGCAGTGCCGAATCGCAAAAAGGGGCCTGGTCCTTTACCTGCATATTGGTCCGGGTCTTAAGTGGTTAAAGTGGCTGTAAACCCTTACAGACCATCTAAACCTACGGGTAAGCCTAGATTAAGGCTTACCTGTAGGTGCAAGAAATATCTTCCTTTCCCAAAAACGAGCACCGATGTCAACGGCGCATGCGCGCCATAGACAACGGCGCAGGCACACTGAGCGTGATGTTGGTGAAGGAGATCATGCTGTCACTGCAGACTCCCGCGCTCATGCTATGCACCAACTGTATCCATAGCTCATTATGCCTTTTTCTTGCAGGCTCTTTTTTTTTCTAGAGGAGGGTTTACTTCTTTTAGCTGCAAGTTTCTGGTCTCCTTCCCTTTTTTATTCTGCTTCATCTTTCTTTCCTTTCCGTTTATACTCTCTCCAGATGTGGTATTCTGACCTACGATATTCTGAGATCAGGACATGTTTATTGGACTTTTAACAGGTACTATCCAGTTACGCGATTAGTCTGCAGGGGAATGAGATGGAATTTTGTCCTTCTGACCTTACTTCTACGTAACACTGCTCCCACTGGGGGCGAGTTCCACCACTCCAGGGAGTTGTTATCCTTTGAATCCATATCCCTTCACGTCTCTCTGATTCAGCAGGTGGGGAGTGCTCCTAATCTCAGCTCATTACCTGTATGAAAGACACCTGTCCACAGAAGCAATCAGATTCCAATCTCTTCACCATGGCCAAAGGCAAGATTGTAGACCTACATAAAGCTGGAATGGGCTACAAGACCATCGCCAAGCAGGTTGGTGAGAGAGTGACAATAGTTGGTGCAATTATTCGCAAATAAAGTTTCAATGATCATAAGAACGGTGAGGAATCAGCCCAGAACTACACGGACAATCTTGTCAATGACCTCAAGGCATCTTGGACCATAGTCATCAAGAAAACAATTGGTAACATACTACGCCGTCAAGGACTGAAATCCTGCAGTGCCCGCAAAGTCCCCCTGCTCAAGAAAGCACATCTACAGGTCCTTATGAAGTTTTTTTTAAATTAACATCTGAATGATTCAGAGGTGAACTGGGTGAAAGTGTTGTGATCAGATAAGACCAAAATCAAGCGCTTTGGCATCAACTCAAGAACACCATCCCCACTGTTAAACATGGAGGTGGGGATGCTTTGGGGGGGGGGTTCTAAATGGACAAGAGAACCTCGCTGCATCAAAGGGACGGGGCCATGTATCATCAAATCTAGGGTGAGAAGCTCCTTCCCTCAGCCAGGGCATTGACAATGGGTCATGGATGGGTATTCCAGCATGACAATGAACCAAAACACGTGGCCAAAGCAACAAAGGAGTGACTCAAGATGAAGAAGCACATTAAAATCCTGGAGTGGCCTAGCCAGTCTCCAGACGTTAATCCCAGAGAAAATATGTGGAGGGAGCTGAAAGTTCGAGTTGCCAAACATCCGCCACAAAACCTTAATGACTTGGAGAGAATCTGCAAAGAGGAGTGGGACAAAATCCCTCATGAGATGTGTGCAAACCCGGTGGCCAACTACAAGAAACGTCTGACCTCTGATTGCCAACAAGGGTTTTGCCACCAAGTACCAAGTCATGTTTTGCAAAAGGGTCAAATACTTATTTCACTCATTAACTACTTGCCGACCAGTCGCCACAGTTTTACTGGGGCAAGCTGGCTCGGTTGCGCGAATCGCCATAGGTGTACGCCGGGCTTGTTCCCAGCTTTCTGCGGGCGCATGGGGGAGCCGATCAGCGGGTCCGGCAGACTTGATGTCCGCCAGTCGCCCGTTATCGTTCCCCGCAGAGACAGAACGGGGATCTGCCAAAGTAAACAAGGCAGATCTCCGTTCTGAAAGGGGACCACACACAGATCTTGTCTTTCTACTATGCAGGAAAACAGATCTGTGTTATCCCAGGCAGCTCATCCCCCATACAGTTGGTAAACATACCCCAAGGAACACAGTTAACACCTTGATCGCCCCTGATGTTAACCCCTTCCCTGACAGTGTCATTAGTACAATGTTAGTGCAATTTCTGATCACTGCAATAATGTCACTGGTTTCCCAAAAAAGTGTCAAAAATGTCAGTTAGGTGTCCAATCTGTCTGCCGCAATCCCACTTAAAAAAAAAAAATAAATAAAATAAAAATAGTAATAAAAATGCCATAAATCGATCCCCTATTTTGTAGGTACGATAACTTTTGCGCAAACCAAATTAATATACACTTATTGTTTTTTGTTTTGTTTTTTACCAAAAATATGTAGCAGAATACATATACATATTGGCCTAAACTGATGAAGAAATTAGATTTTAATTTTTTATTTTATTGGGTATGTTTTGTAGCAAAAGAAAAAAAAAAGGTGGGTCTTTTTTTGTTTATAGCGCAAAAAAATCTAAACTGCAGAGGTACATACCACCAAAACAAAGCTCTATTTGTGAAAAAAAAAAAAAGACATACATTTTATTTGGGTACATCGTTGCACGGCCGCACAATTGTCAGCTAAAATAACAGTGCCATATCGCAAAAAATGGCCTGGTCATTAAGGGGGCAAGAGGGATCGTCACCCCAGATGATGTCCAATCAGACAAAACGCGTTGGGTGATGCTCCTGAAAACTACTGCACATTGTTTTTTTACAATCGTATGTTACCAGCCCTGTATGGAACCGTTTTTTTTTACAATAAACCCACTATACAGTGTTACACTATGTGTGGTTTTTATGTTTTTATACCCGTCTTCAAAGATCACCAAGTTCACCTTTGATGTGGATAAATGCACCTTATGAAGCTCATTTTCTGGCGGTGGATCCCCTCTGTCGATATCGGAAGTGGCCCATTCGCAGATCATCAACTTCGCATGCTGAATCCTGTTGAGGTTATTCCTCATGAATGCCTGTTTGTCTCCTATGCTGTATAGTATACAAGCCCACCAAGTCTGGCAAGCGTGCCACCTTATCCTTTGTTTATACACAAGATTCAGTTTGACTTCACCGGGAGGAGTGCGAGAGACTTTTCCCTACACAAGATTCACCGTTGAGCTGCATCATCATGTTTATTCAAGAACTTTTGTATCTTTTTGATTCATTCACTTTTGAAACATTCACTTGGAGTTCATTTTGTTCATTGTAATATGCTACAGTTGCTTCTGGTATATTTATCTTTTATCACGTTTATATTTCTTGTCACTGTTTTGAGCGCACATCATTATTATTTTTATCTAAGTACAGAAGGGACTGTCACCGTGGGAGGGGGGGGGGGGGGCTGAGCCGCCTCTGTACATTTGTATATGTTGGATAATACGGCTATTGCCGTACTTCCAGCGTGTCGCAGTTACAAGAGCTACAGGGAAGTGATCGTGTTGTTTATGTGCCCTGCACCTTGTCCATTCACCTTTTTAGGCCCCTTTCAGACGGACGGATAGAATGGTGCTTTTAGCTGCGGATTTTATATTTTTCTACCGCAGCTAAAAGCACACAATGTTTTCCTATGGCCCCATTCACACACAGCGTTTACGTGCGATTTCGTTACATGCGGTTTGGTGCGAACAGAAAAAATTTAATTGAATGCGTCCAGGTGCGATGTAGCGCAGCTATATGCACATAACCGCAGGTAATCGCAGTCTTTTTTGTCAACTGCGGATAGCAGCGTTAAAAAAAAAAAAAAAAGAACAACAGGAAGCACATCATAATCCCAAAAATAAAAGGGGTTGCTATGGACATGAATACCGCAGCTAAACGCGGCCGCAATTAAATGCACGTAAACGCATGTAATCGCAATGTGCAAATGCAGCTAATCGCAGTGCCTGGAGCTTTGAATTTCACAAAACATTGGTAGTGCTTTTTACTTCGGCAAAACAGCCGTCCGTCTGAAAGGGGCCTTATTTTGTTATATTTGTATATTTGTATGTTAGATGGGCACACCTTAGCTGTTGTACATCTGAATATGCACTAGATGGCAGCACAGTAGAGCCTTTAATGAGAAGCAGGCTGTTGAGAAAGGTATATCACACTAGGCAGCGGACATAAAATGAATGACATCACAGCACTTAACAATATTAAATGAGCTTGAGGAACATCAAAAGGTTTACCAGCCAGAATGATCTATTTCCCAGTAATGTAGTGGGAGTAGCAGTCATGAGTGCACTGTAATGTTATACGTTACAGACAAGACACATTTTTACTCATCCGTGCAATTTTCAGGCTTGTTCCAGATGAACAGACGCTTCAACCTGTCAGTTTTTACATGGCCTTTGTTACAAGAGGAATTATATAACACAGCAGTAAGGGAACACAGAAGCACATTATACAAGGGTACAGCAGCAGTGAAGAGTCGTGTCCCATGGGAGATCTCCCTTCACTTTCTGTCCAGAAGATCCCTACTTATACAGCTGTCATCAGAACTAAATGTCCCTGTTGGAAACTTTCCTTCTCTAACGTTTTGGATTCGCTGTCACTTTCTGTCCAGGTGACAATGGTCATCAGGACAAAGCAAGAGAAAGAATGTGCAAGTTGGTACCTGCAGGGGGGCGACGACGACTTTTACAGTCTATCCAAAAGAAAAAGAAAAAAACAAGTGAACCTTTCTTTTTTTTTTTATCCCAAGGTAGTTGTGAAATGTCAGCAGTTGTTCTGCAGTGATACTGAATGCACTGCTTAGTATACATATTGCCACTAGAGGGAGACACCTAGACATCTGTATATACAGTATATGATATAGCGTATTTATCGGTGTATAACACACACTTTTTCCTCCTGAAAATAGGGGGGAAATCGTGGGTGCGTGTTATACGCCAAAATAATGCTGCCTCGGAGGGGAAGGAGTGGACTAGCACTGCCAGATTAGACAGAGCCGGGATCTCCTGTGTACTCGACTTATCTCGGCTCATCGCGACTCAGTTCGACTCTCATGCGACGCCCAGTCCTTCCTCCTGGACAGCTTGCATGTCACATGTCCCAGATTGCGAGCCGAGTGCCGAGCAGAGTACACAGGAGATCTGTCTCGGCACCAGTGAGGCTGCAGATGGGCACTGAGCAGGCTACAATGATGGGCAAGGATGGAGATGGGCACTGATAAGGCTGCAATGATGGGCACTGCTGAGGCTGCAAACGGACATTGATCAGACTACAATGATGGGCAATGGTAGGGTTGCAATTGGGCACTGATCAGGCTTCATTAATGGGCAATGGTGAGGCTGCAGATGGACACTGATCAGTCTGGATTAATGAGCACAGACCCTTATTTTGCTTCAAAGTCTGTTATTAAAAAAAGTATTTTTTTCCTAAAACATCCCTCTTAAAATTAGGGTGCGTGTTATACGCCGATAAATACGGTAGTCATAAATGTATGGACAGCATGTGAAAGTATAAACATGGTCTACTTGAAGAAAATCCTCTATTTATTACCTATACTATATACGCCATAGCTTTGTGTTGTATTTATAGTCTAAAAATGTGTGTACACAGCTTGATCTTTCATATAATGTATGTGAACCCCAACAATGAACTTCTCTTATTGGCTCCCCGTTTTCTTATATCTGTATGGCAAGTTCATTTTGTCAGAAATTCTGAGATGTGCAGACGACAAGGAACACTTCCTGTGTTCTCAAAGAACCTTCCTATTTATAACTTCAAAAATTGTACCCCATGTAGCTTCAGTGGTGCTTCAAAGCGTCTTCAAAGCCTCCATAGAAGTCTATGGCAAAGCTCGCTTGAAGCCTCATTGAAGCTCCACCAAAGTTCCAAGCAAAAGCAAAGTGTAAACAGGACTGTAAAGCTAACCATTTTATTTGGTGACAGGAGCTTTGACTGGCATTCAGATAGCTTTAACAAAGCCTGTCCGAAGCCTTGTTTTAAAGAAAGTGTAAACTAGTCCCAAGGCTGTCAGCAGATCGGCCTCTACAAACTCAGCAGTGCCTAAAAATGGAGAGCAACTGAGCATGTGCAGAGAAGGGCGAGACTGTGTATTACTGGATTTTAGACAGAATAAGCACTTATCTTTAATGTTGTACATAGCTATGCATGCAGACCAGCCTGCAGTTCCACTTTAACAATGCAAGAACGTCCTCCCCGTCTCTCTTCTGTGTGCGCAGATGTGCCACCAGCCTGTTTCTAGTATTTGGGAGCTGGCAGAGACCAGCAGGGGTTTCTGTGCAGCTTCTGGTAAATGAGAATTTACACAGATGCGCCACAAAGCTGCAGATTAGTAACACAATGCATCCTGGGATACCTGGGACATGGCAAACCCATGGAAGCAATGGGGCCCGGCCTAGGCCAGAAACCATAAATCGCTGTCTTGCAGCACAAAAACGAACACAAAAGGTATAATTATAAGATTTTTTTTTTTAACAAAATAAGAGCGAGGGGGAGGGACAAAATAAGAAAATCTAGATATAGTGAATTAAGTTCCACTTTAAAGAGTAATTGCATTTTTGTTAAGAAAAAAATAAATAAAAAATAAATCCCCTCTGGGTGATCAATATACAATATCCTATTTGATTGACAATCTTCCGACAGGCTTCCGACGGTCGCATTCATCACGTCACGATTTTCCAAAAGTAGCCGAACGTCGGTGCGCAAGCGCCGTATAGAGCCGCACTGATGTTCGGCTTCTTTCGGCTACTCGTGACGCGATGTATGCGAACGTCGGAAGCCTGTCAATCAAAATAGGAACGCCCAGTCCCGAAGACCATACCCGGAAGCGGCGGAGAAGATCGCTCTCTAAAACGGTAAGTACGGCTTCGATTTTAAAAAAAATACCCGATTCCCCTAGACAAAATGAGCATCAATCTAAGGTTAAAAATTATTTTTTAGGGTGAACTCCCGCTTTAAAAAAAAGGGGGAAAGAAAATGTACTTCTAATGTTATTTTCAAATGTCTTGCCTTTCATTTTATTTTACAAGGTGAAGATTTACATATACTTTTAAATGACATTCTTTTTATTTACTACATTTCTTTCCATGAAAGTAGAGTTACCCTTTAAAGTATCAACACCCAGGAAAAATATACTGCAGTCTGCCTGCCCTTGGATGTGGTGGCTGCATTAGTGGGGTTTTTTTTTTGTTGGCTTTAACTTTAAATAAAAGAAGCTCATTGTTAGAGTTTACATACACAGGACCGTATGCACTGTATACAGTACCTGAACAAACAGGCAAACGTGCTGTATTTTTTTTTCAGATAGGAGTGCCTGTGATTCAGAACAATGAGCTTGGATGAGTCAGGAAAACATAATAAGTGAAAACATTTAACGGTTATATTTTTTTCCCTCAAAAGAATCCCAAAGTAGTATCCCAGGCGCCAGAAACTAAAAACCGTGATCAGGCTGTGATTAGAACATCTCATCTGCCCATTTATACCTTTATCTAAATGTTCATTGTTATTGCCAAAAAATGCATTAACACAATTATGCTGCTTATGCCAACTTCTGTATTATGTATACGGCGCCAACAGCTGTTATTTTAGTTTTTGTGGCAGATTACCGAACATCTTACTGACCAACTTGTTGAAATGTTATCACTTCAAGTTACATCAGGGAGTATACTAGTCTCAGTTACTGCAAAATAGTACATAATATCCATGAAGGATAGTATGAACATGACTGGAGGGTGGTATCTCTTCAAAGTATGGATAAAAAAGTAGTAAAGTAGTAAAAAAAAAAAAAAAAAAATGTATATATATATATTTCCACAAGCACAGCTCTTTGCTCCTTTTTTTCAAATTTTGATGAATTACTTAGGCCTACTATATTAAAATAAAGCTCAATAGCTCAAGATAACATTTATACACACAGAATAAACAACACTTCACAGTGCCTCATAGCCATCAGACAAACTGTGCCTCCAAGCAGGTTGTTATTTTTTTATTGACCAGTTTTACAAAACAAAAACAAATAGACATCAACAAAAGAGTACCAGAAGAAAAAACATCTGATAACGAAAAAATAAACAAAGCAAAGCACATCATGGGCTCAGCACATGTATTAAAGTAGAAGTCCAGCCTGAACTTTTTTCGGCTGGGCTACTCCTCAGGGTCACAGGAGTGCAACTTGTTTTGTACTCCTGTGACCCGTTTTCATCCAGGAAGTGTAAATTTGGGATCTACCACCACCCTGGTTGAACAAAGGAAGCTAAGAGGTGTAAATAGGTTTTCCCAGGATCGATGAATTTTGGGGCAGCGCCACATCATGTGAATAAGGGACCCAGTAGTACAAGTACATCTAGGACACAATGGTGAGGACGTCCTTCCCCAAGAGTGAAGTTACTGTGGAGTATGGCTCTATAGTACCTTCCCTCACACTGTAGGTGGCTCTGCCTCACTTGCAGGGAGATCATCTAGTGGGGGTGTCGGGATCTGCACCTGCATGTCCCTGGTCCCCATCCTGCACTCAGTGGCAGCCGCTCAGGAGATCAGATCTGTGGGAGCTGTTGGGAGACAAGCTTTCACTTGTAGTTGGATTTCAGTGTTTACATGTGATAGTGGTGAGCAGGGAGCAGAGGGCCTGAGCCAGAGGTGGTTCCACCAAGTTCCAGCTGAAAAAAATCTGCGTGTGTGTGTGTGTGTGTGTGTGTGTGTGTGTGTGTGTGTGTGTGTGTGTGTGTGTGTGTGTGTGTGTGTGTGTATATATATATATATATATATATATATATATATATATATATATATATATATATATATATATCTTCTAGTAAATGGTCATGTTAGATACAAATTTATATTTCTCTGTTGACTATTTTTTGCATCATAACTGGCATCTGCAATATTGGATACATTTTTGGGATGATCCCCCACAATTTGGCGATAGTCTGGGAACAGAAGGTTACAGGAGTCAAAAGGAAGAAAGAACAAGGAGCTGCATCTCACCAGAATAAAAGCAAGCATATTCTGTGTTTCAAAATTTACACAGATTAATAAAACGTATGTATATATACACATACACAGTACATACGTGAACACATACACAATACATACGTGAACACATACACAGTACATACGTGAACACATACACAGTACATACGTGAACACATACACAGTACATACGCGAACACACACACAGTACATACGCAAACACACACAGTACATAGTAAGGATGCTTTTCAGCATGAAATAACTCCAGGAAGACAATCTCAATTAGTCTGAGTTCCCAGCTGATGGATGAAGACAAGGTTCACTGTACGTTCATTCCCAGGCCTATTAACCTTACTAACATAATGGGATATTCCAGTGCATGACACAGAGATTTCTATATTAAATGCCTGGCACTGTTCCTCTGTATGAGGACTAGAAGTATAGAAATACATTTTTACATGTTTATACAATTGTAAGAGGGCGGCTTGCATATGAAACAAAAAAAATAAATAAAAAAATAACCCCAATGCAATTTTAGGTCTTTTGCCTCGATGTCAGGCACATGAAAACAAAAAAAGGACCCATGTGGGGCCATTTCTTCTCAGCAAGCTGAGCAAATCTGAGCATGGAAAAACACAGGATTTAGTTCATACATTAGGAGCTTCCCTTTTCTGTTCTGGGTAAGCAGCACCGTCAGCCAACAGGGGGGAGAGCACCGAGACATAGTACTGTATGTGTGTGAATAACATACTGGACTGCAGATCACATTTTCTCCCAGTGCCAAAAAAGGAAGTGTAAGCATTAATACATTACATTTAGGGCTCATTCACACTACACACAAAATCTTGGCCCCTGCTATATGCCACACAAAAGACAAGGTAACATGCGTACTGAGCCATTTGACTTTGTTTAAACATCAATGGTCGGCGCATTGTGGCAGTTCAAATATGACATTTAGTGTTCGGGACGCAGCTGGCCATTATCTTCAACTGCTTCTGCCAATGGGAGAATACTGTTGAGCTGCGGGTGGAAGGTTGCCTATAAAACACACAGTGTTGGATGCTCTTCTGCAATGTGAACATAGCCATAGTGATTCCAACAGCCCCTCATAAAACAATATTCCGATTTTCCATTTGATTAGCATTCTTTAACTACTACACGATTAAAGAATTAGTCCACTTGGTCAGTCCTCCTACAACCCTGCTGCCAAACATGCAGTGAAATAGAGAAACTGTAAACACCAGTATTCTTGTATTTAGTTTTATATTCACTTTCTTTCTCAACTCCTCCTACTATATGGCCTCTTTCCCATGATACCGTTTGAGCTTCTGCTTTTTAGTACGGAATTTCAGGTGTTTGTTTTGTGTGAATCTGCATGCATCTGTGCACACTAGAGCTGCACGATTAATCATTAACAATCGAGATTTTTTCCCCCCTCGCGATCTCGACAAAGCATTTTCCCGATTCTATGCAAAGAATTCTCTGCTGAAGGCGACAGCTGTCAAATAAAAAATGGGCAGTCTGCCAAGTATCACAACATTCCTCAGCCGCTGAGCCAACTACAGTGGAACCTTGGTTTACGAGTAACGCGGTTAAGGAGCATTTTGAAAGATGAGCAACTTTAAGAAACAAATATCTGACTCCGTTTCTGAGTGTTGTCTTGCAAACGAGCAGAATTCAAGCTAATGCGGTGTGCAGTACGGCATTTGGCCAGAGGTGCGGGGGCGCCGGTGACACACGGAACGGTTTGGAGCCGTTCGGAAATACTCAGTTGCCGGGTGTTTGAGCCTTTACGAGGTCAGTCAAACTGACCCCGAGCACTTGCGAGGCTCTCCGGTGCCCCCCACCTCTGGCCACATGTGGTATTGCATGCCATAGAAGTCAATGCGGAACAAATTATTTTAGTTTCCATTGGCTTCTATAGGGAAACTCCCTTTGATATGCAAGTGCTTTGGATTACAAGCATTCTCCTGCCAATGGAATTTTACTCTTAATCCAAGGTTCCACTGTATATATATTGTAATATTTTGTCCTTTAGATCCCCCTGATCAAACTCTCCAAACTGCGGCCCTTTGCTAGCCTTTATCCGGCCCTCAGGACTTTATTCCTCCCACTGATATGAGGCACTATTCTTCCCACTGACTCCAACAAGGGGGCACTTTTTCTTCCACTGATACCAATGATGAGATACAATTACTCCTACAAATAGGGGCACTACTCCTTATCCTACTGATCGCAAACTATGAGGCCATATTTATTCTCACAATGCTGGGCCCGGGGTTTTTTCTGCCCCCCACTGGCCACAATCCGGCCCTCCTTAAGGCTTAAGAACAATAAACTGGCCCTTTGTTTGAAAAGTTTGGAGACCCCTGCTTTAGATCAAAGGAATGAACTTCGGTGTGTAAATGAGGGAAGTTTAACCACCTAAAAGGCTAAACCTTTTTCTGTCACTTGTTGGTTTCAAGTTAAAATCATTATTTTTCACTAGAAAATTACTTAGAAACCCCAAACATTATATATTTTTTAGCAGAGACCCTAAAGAATAAAATGGTGGTTGTTGCAATATTTTATGCCACACTGTATTTGCGCAGCGGTCTTTTAAATGCAATTCATGTGGGGGGGAAAAAAAAATGTAAAGTTAGCCCAATTTTTTTGTATAATATGAAAGATGATGTTACTTCGCAAGAATCATGATCTTTATTCTAAGCCAAAAAATTTTGATTTTCATTTTGGCCAGAATCGTGCAGCTCACTCATTCAAATGTACACTCATATGGTCATATTAGCACGCACCAGTGCAAAATACCTGGACCTGGAACGCAGATTTTTCTACTTTTCTTTTACTGGGCAATACTCTGCGCTTATTTACACACCTGTGTGCACAGACACAGTGTAAATAATGGGCAACATTTTAGCTCAGTAGAAAAAAAAAAATGCTGTACTGAGCTTTTTCAAGCTGCAGTATGCAAGAGGCCTAAAACCATGAATGCTGGTATCAGTACTCCAGTAATACAGTATTACAGGGATTTATTGAAAAATTATAACCACAGAAAACAATTACCTGCCTGATTCAATGACCCAATATGGTGCTCAAGCAAAAGATCAGAACGTTTAGGCCCCATGCACACGAGAAGCATGTAAGATGTAAACTCAAGTTTTCAAAGGCAAAAACCGGCGTTTAAAACGCCCGTTTTTGCCGCAAATTTCGCTGCGTTTTGCCGCGTTTGCGGCTATCAGCGTTCATAACAAAGACATTGTAGACCCTCCCAAAGCTTTGAAACGCAAAAACATTTGTGTCTGAACCCAAAATTTGGCGTCTGAAAAAACGAGCCTAAACCCAACTGCTTTAAAACGCTAAAAAACGTGAATGTGTGCATGGACACATAGGATAACATTAAATGTGTTCAGGGGCAGTTAAAAAAAATGCCCAAATGCCTCTGAACTCAAGTTTACCAGCGTCTCGTGTGCATGGGGCCTTAGGGGTAGCCTTTGGTAGTTGCTACAAGAGCTAGAAATTTCGTCCATCATATTTTTTCCACTGATTCATTTGTTAACACTTCCAGAAGAGGCAAACAGCATGGAGACAAAAAGGATTACAGTGGGCCTTAAAAATGACACCTTTCAAATTACAAAATCTTCCGGGAGTCAGGGTGCTCTCGGCTTTCACCCAGTGGTCTACAAATAAATGACAGGTTCTCTTTAAATGCAGAATCAGCATGCCGCAGCCTCCCTATAGTGATTTTGCAGTGATTGTACAGATAAGAGAATGATGGTATCCCTGGAACACGTTATCTCTCACCTTGTGAAGCCCGTCCGTGGCGGGAGTCTACACTGTGCTGCCTCCGGTCCGGTGGCTCTTCATTCCCCCCATCTAGAATAAATAAAATGAGAAAATGATTAGACTGCTTGCCAGATGATTGAAATGCATTTTTAATTTAAAAGAGAACTACCTCCGACTAGTCCAATTCAAATCGGTTCTAGAATGCTAATACAATGAAAGTGCTTTGGTACCTCTGAGAAAACATTAACAACCAGCATTAGGACCAGGTCAAGAATAAGTTAAAACAAACAGGAAGGGAACATGAAGATTCTATAAACTCTATGAATCAAAGAACAGACAAACTTCCTGAACTGGCTGGCACAACATAAACCACTAGTAGTTGAATGAGGGCACAGCATAAGAACTTGTGCCATGAAGTTTAGTGATCTGTTGTAATAAAAACATTTCCACAATTGTCTACATAAACAGTCTGTAGTTGTCCTGCAAGGTCATTCCAAAAACTGTACGGGTCCAGAACTTGCACAACACTCCAATACCGAGAAAAGAAAGTTAATCATTAGAATAGTCTGACTCTAATTGGTAATCAGATTGAGAGGATCATGAATAAAGTGGACCTTCACGTTAAAGTCAAAGTATTGCTAATCCACCTATACACCCTCCTCTAACATATTTGGCTTTTTTTTGGGGGGGGGGGGGTACCTTTTTCTGACAGGTTCCCACGCCCACATCTGCAATTCTCACCTAGGCAAGAATTACACAAGCTTGACTCGTCCCCTGCCCACCCTCAACCTCCCAGGAGGCTATAGGTCTAGTCTGACAGCACACAGCTAGATCTTGCACATGTGCAGAGGTGGTTGTGAAACAGGAAGATGCTACAGCTGGCTCCCACAGCCAAGATGGCGACACCAGAGATCTGAAGATCAGCAAAGAACCGGCCTGGGTGAAGACAGTGATGCACTCCTGGGCTGGTGAGTGTGTGTGTATATATGAAAATAGAAAATAAAAGAATCCTTGAATCCACACTCCCTTTGGAGATGATCTAAATAATTAATTTGTGTACCGGCTGATTCGCCAGGACTAGACGGGATACCTGCCAAATAAAGCAAAAAAGCTATATAAAAAAAGGTTTGGAGGGGACAAGGGAGCCCCCAGAAAAAGCCCACCGGCCACCCCAGGAGTCATGGGGCATGTCGTGGCAGACCCAGCGCCCTCCGAAACCCCGTTCGGGGAATTGCGGCTCAAAAAGATAATCAGGCAAATCATTCCCTTCCACAGTGGAATAGCCCGACCAAAACTCCCAATCAGATGTATCGGTCTCCTCCGCTCCGGCAGGGAGATAGGCCAGCGAGGTGGCGGTCGGGTTAGACCGGATGGTCAATTTTTTGCTTTCTGGGGGCTCCCTTGTCCCCTCCAAACCTTTTTTTATATGAGTATATATGAACCCTCACCTTGTAAAACAACACATCCAGTTTAATATAAGAGATGCAAGTGGAAACAAGTGTGTGTACGTACACACACACACACAAACATATACACACACACACACAATTTTCAAATCTTTTTTTCTCTCTTAATAGGGGTGGCATAACCTTTGTTCTTGGCTGCATAAGAGGTACAAGTGGAGACTGTAGGGCAGGGGTAGTCCCATGAGACATTGCAAGACCCTGACAATCACAGGCACGACTCCTAGAAACAGAGGCATGATGGGATTTGTAGTTTCACCACAGCTGGAGGGCCGAGGTTGCCTACCCCTGCTGTAGGGGGTGTTTCAGCAGAAGGCAGAGAAATAATACACTGATCATCCCAGTAAAGAGCTGTGGTGGGGTAGGTGTGTCAGCACAAGTCTAGGACATTGGAGGACAGGCAGGCCGTGCACCCAGCACAGCCAGAACACGACCCATGCTGGAAAGGATGTGCTTCTATGCCTGGCATGGACAGTTTAAAATGGGAGAGAATAGGGATTGGTGGGCTCACCAGTTATTTCACACAAAGGAAGCGATACAAAGAGAACAGGATCCTTTTTTTGTAAACACACGTACATTGTACAACATACACAGATCAGGAATGTGAAATGTTGAGTAATAACAGTATGTGTAGCTTCTGGCTTTTTTTCAAAAAGATGACTGGAGTTTCTCTTTCAGGCAGAAGCAAAATTACAGAAAAACCATCTAGCACATTCAGTTTTTACTTCCTCAGCAGATGTCTCAAAGGATGTCAACATTGCATTCCATTAAAAGAAGTAGATCTATAACCAAAACATTTTTTTTCGTTTTGGACAGAATGGTGCATATTAGAACCTGTGTCTGGTTTTACGGTTATCTAGGGGTCTGTTCGAGAGATTTCCTCTTAGTCATTGGAGTAATGTAATAAAAAAAAGATGATAAATAAAAACAGTGGTGGAAATTGGAATGGTATGTAGACGTGAGCCGTTCTGTGTTTTAGTTCACATTCTGCTATTAGAGGAGTATCAGTAGTAGGTCTGTAGTGTCTTTTTTCGCACAGTAGCCTTTGACCTAGAAAAACCCAGGTTCTCCTTGGCGCTTACACACTGCTGGGTCTTCTCTGTTTGCTTGTAAACACAGCCTCTACAACATCTGATGGTGTCTCGAGCTGTTCTCTTGTGTACATTAAACATGTATGAATAGAACATATACAACAGCTGAAGAGGGATACAAGTGCTTTCTTTGGGAGCACACGTTTCTTCTGCTCACTGAAAAGAAATTCGGCTTTCTTTCAATTAGACAGTACGAAAGACGGAAGACATGCCACTGTCTAGCCCAATATTTTAGAGCACTAGACCTCACGTATTGCTCTTTAATTAAATTTGCGTTCTCCAATACTCACAACGGATGCTGAATGTTATCCATTTACGGTTTATAAAATATTTGGTTGCCTGGATTTTGGATATGCTCCACATACTTTCCGAAACAAAACTAAAGACAGACATTGGCTCGAAATTGACTCTTTTCTTCCCTGCAACCCTCGCCCCTCACCCCCTCATTGCCTTTCATTACTTTTTTTTACATTTTATTTTTAATCTGGGGCCCCCCTGCTCCCATTCTTGCCTAGGCAAGGATGATGCGTCCTGCTACTGCAGCCTTCTTGGGAAATCCCCATCACATATTCCAGAAGGCTGCAGGAGAAGAGAAACAGAGCTGTGTGGTCATCAGGGGCCGGCTGCCTGAACCCAGAAGAGACCGCTGGGCACCCAATGATGTGCGGCGCAGGGCCTAGTGTGGCAGTGGTGCAGCGGGACATAGCAGGACAACCAGGGGTCAAGTCCTGGGGAAAAAAGTGTGGGAACTCCCACCCAAGATCCACTCCACCAAAAAAAAAAAAAATTATACGCTCATATGCATAATTACTAAACCGCATGTTTGTTTGTTTTTTCGATCCACTGTACCTTAGTAATCCTTTATGTTACTGGCCGCGAGTTCTTTCAAAATCCCGCGATAACTCGCGGCAGACCTCCGCAATGTCTCCTGGGAACAATGACAAAAGCTCCCAGGAGACATTGCGGCATCGAGGAAGTGACGGAATACCCGCACACTACCCGATGAATCCATATACAGGAAGTGGCCAGTAACAAATGATTACTAAGGTTCGCCTGCCCCTGACAGTGACTCGAGCTGGGCATCGCCGCTTAGTAAAGGATTGGCTCGGGCGGCTCGGCTGCTCTCAGCTGCTCTAGTCCTGCAAAGGGAACTGAGTTCCTGCTGTGAAAAAAGTGCAGGAACTCCGTTCCCACGCGTTCCCGCAGGACTTGAGCCCTGTTGTATTCGCTGGGCAGGGAAGTGTGTGAATCGAGGACCACACTGCATAATGGGCAATAAAACAAAAGGGAGCGAAGTTCCTCCTGAACATACTATAAGGTAGCCCTGCCTTTGGGATTTCGCCTTATGAACTTAACTTTAACAAAAATGAACCCATGCTAATTGGCATATATCTTCTGTTTAGTACATTAACATACCCAAACCTATGGCTCCACTCCAGACTTGCTACTTCCAATCCACATGGACAACCCAGGTGGAGACTACCACAGTTCGTCTCCACTCTCACCTAAAAATAAATATAACCGTTTTAAAAAAAATATAAGCCACACTCCAAAACTTGTGAGCAAGCCAGCAGTGGTGAAACGCGTCAAGGAAGGTGGTTTCTGGTGGAAACATTAATGTATGCAGTCTTCATCTTTTGATTAAACAGAAGGAACATTTTGGAGTGTGGCTTATATTTACTTTCATCTTCTGTTTGGTACTACTAAATAATTGATTGCAATGATTAAAGCTATAACTATAGCCATTGCATATTTGCCCATATCTAAAAGAATAAGAAATTGTTAAAAACTCTTTTCAGGTTGTTTTCCTGTCCGTGCCCCTTTACTGTCCTGGGGCACAGCAGATTCTGGTGCAGGTTCCTTGCCTGACTAATCAATAAACAAATTGGGCTTTGTATATACCAGGGATCCTCAAACTACGGCCCACCAGCTGTTGCAGAACTACACATCCCATGAGGCATTGTAAACCTCTGACATTCACAGACATGACTAGGCATGATGGGAATTGTAGTTCCTGAACAACTGGAGGGCCGTAGTTTGAAGATCCCTGGTATATATGTTTGTCAATGCAATGACAACACTCGACAATGATTACAACTGATATGAACGAAACCATTAAAGAGACTCTAAAAGATTGAACATGCAGGGCAAAGTGATGACGCATATACCCCCCCCCCCCCAATACTTTCCCTATACTTAACTTACCAGCTCTTTTCTGCGTTGAGCTGGTGACACTACCCGATACATCTGCATATGGAGGAGCACATGATCCCTTTCCTTGAGAGAACGATTGAGCACCGACCACTGTCATTGTCACCAATCCTCCTGGACAACACTGTAGATTTTAATGCTGATGGCTATAACCAAGGAAGGCAAAGCAAGAGAGCACAGGAAATGTGGGGGGCTTTGAAGAAACACAAATGTTACCCTTCATGGGCAAGGTGTCTCTTACAAGATAAACATTTATCTTCCATTATTTTAGATTTATATTTTATCTGTTTACGATTGTGGGCTAAAATGTGTGTGTGAATGATTAGACAGATTATCTGCTGTCTGCATCAGCGTGGTTGTGCTGATAATGGGTAACTGAATAACAGGGAAACCTTCCTGTGCACTCATTTGGCTTGATCTCCAGATGACCACTTCTGTCCATATTTGGTCAACCAAGCCATCTGTGAAGAAACTGCAACCTTTTACAAGCAATTTTAGGAAACTCTGTTCATACTGCAAGTTATACGGCTTCAAACGATTGACATTTGTGCAATAAAAATGGATTTGGTCTTTGGTTTTCATACAGCATTCACAGATAAAAATATAAACCAGGGGTGACATCCTCAATTTCATTGTGGACTGCATCAGCATTGTGGTTGTACTCAAAAAGGGATGGTTGTATCTGTAAGAATAGATGTCAAGAGCACCCCACTACCCCCTTACACCAGATGTCAAGACTCCCCCACCCTCCCTTACATTGCAGTGCACCCCTCTTACCTTGTGCTACTGCTGGGAGGAGCTGGGAAGCAGAAAGCACAGGGTCTGGAGAAGGGCAAAAGGACTGGAGGCAGCTGCTGAATGCTGAAACCAGGGGTTGCAGGATAGAAATTCACACGATTATGACATCAACACAGGCAGTGACTACAGGGAAAACCCTCCTGCTGAACAACTGTCTTCTCACGGAGGGGGGCGCACGGTAGAAGACCGTGATTATCGTTAGCGGCCATAGCAGTCACATGTGAATCAGGCAGGCTGGTTGTACCCAAGTTAATAAAATGATGCTGAACCAGCCAAGATTTGAGATTCGAACCGATCAACTTGGGTACAATCGGCCTGCCGGATTATTTTACAATTATCACTAGCAGCTGTTATAGCAGCTCCTAGCAATAATCAGTCTTGGCTCGGCTTGGCAGGAGGGATCCCCTCCTTTCAGTGCTGTGTCAACCCGTGGTTGCAGGAAAGAAATTTGTACCGTGTATGGCGTGTATGGCCAGTCTTAGTCTACCCAGAAATTCTATTTCAGTTTGGGTTCAGTGCAGGAGAACTAAAATCACATTGCTGCCTTCTATATATTATTCATGAGTCCAGTATAGATATATAGCCAGATTCAGGTAGCCGTGCCTAACTTTAGGCAGGCGTCGGTATCTCATATACACTAGGCTGCCGTAAGTTAGAGAGGCAAGTACAGCATTCACAAACAACTTGCGTCCTAAGTTACGGCGGCGTAGTGTAAATGTGCCGGCGTAAGCGCGCCTAATTCAAATTGTGAAGAGGTGGGCGTGTTATGTAAATAAAGCATGACCCCACGTAAATTACATTTTGAACGAACGGCGCATGCGCCGTCCGTGGACGTATCCCAGTGCGCATGCTCCAAATTACGCCGCAAAGACTCATTGGTTTCGACGTGAACGTAAATTATGCCCAGCCCCATTCACAGACGACTTACGCAAACGACGTAAAAATTTTAAAATTTGACGCGGTTCCGATGTCCATACTTAACATTGGCTGCGCCATCTTTTTGGTGGATTATCTTTACGCCTGAAAACGCCTTACGTAAACGCCGTATCTTTACTGCGACAGGCAAGCGTACATTCGTGAATAGGCGTATCTCGCTGATTTACGTATTCTAGGCGTAAATCAGCGTACACGCCCCTAGCGGCCAGCGTAAATAGAAAGCTAAGATACGACGGCGTATCTTAGCAACATTTAAGCGTATCTCAATTTGAGAATACGCTTAAATATACGACGGCGCAGATTCTGAGTTACGACGGCGTATCTACTGATACGCTGGCGTATCTCTACCTGAATCTGGCTAATAGTGCTTTTCATATGGTTACACAATAAAAATAATTGCAAACTCACCAAAATGCGCAATATATTTATAATATATTTCGCATGTTGGAGAGTTTACAATTTTTTTTAATTAATTGGGATAATACACACGCACACACAGTATGAATGATTTAAAAAAAAAAAAAACAGTTGCCGAGTTATGGGAAATTGTGATTCTAGAACTCGTAGGATGACTGCAGTACACAGGACCAATGGTGGGCCCCCCAGTTGGCCAGCTACGCCAACCCTCATCAGCCATTAGGTGCGAGTTTCACTCTTCCGTGTGAATGTTTAATGTATTCTGTATTATAAAGAATACCAGTGACATTCCACAGCTGGAGGAAGTAAAGCAAAGAAGGTGATCCAATCTTACAAGGACCTCATTATTAAAAACAAAAGTGGACACTCAAAATATAGTGCTGGATATATAAACCCACATAGCAGTATGTGAATGGTTGCATGTATATATCCATATGACTTTCATCCTGCAACCAAAAACCCGTTAGCTCTCAGCAAAACCTTGAAATAGAGCCAAATACCGTACTGTGAGTAAATCCAGGTAAAGTCAGCAGTTAGGAGTTATTGCCGAGTTCTAACTGCATTACAGGAAGCTCATTTCAAGACACATAAACCATTTTATGGTCATGCCTAGTTGTTGTGTGGAATGACATTATAAAGCCAGGAAAGGCAGAAGAACGTTTATATCCCTTGCTCAGAAAAGAAACAAAAGTCGGGGAAGTGATAGAAAACCTTTTCGCTTAAAAAAGGAAACCCATTTCCAAGAAAATCCTGAGAAGCAAAAGTTCACACTCAGAATCTGGATATGGACAATATAATACTTAAAGAGGAATGATGGCAGCTGCCCAATGGAAAAGCTCTAAAATAATGGTTACCTTTACATTCCAAGTGCAGCTTTCATCATAAAAAAACATCTACCTCAACCTAAGAGCCAAGCTAAACATTATTTCATTTAAAAGGACTAAACAATAGTTTTACAATTACAGAAAATCTTATTTTGGTTCTTTTTAGTTAAAGCGGTATAAAACCCAAAAACAGAAATGTAATATTTTTCAGCTTGCCAATCCAATAAATATGGTGGCTGCAATCACTCTCTTTCTTAGGCTTGCTTTTATTCTTGTGATCTAGCCAGGTAACACATTTCCTGTCTTAGGGTACCTCCACTCCACCGGAGCAATGGGGACACTTTTGGATGGCACCATTGTCTACCTAGGGTAGTGTTAGATGCACTAGCACGGTGGTCATCATCAACCCTGTCCTCAGGGCCCACTAACAGGCCAGGTTTTTACGTATTACCTTGGGGAGATGCAGAATAGAATACTGCAATGACTGAGCAGCAAATTATATCACCTGCAAACCTGGCCTGTTAGTAGGCCCTGAGGACAGGATTGATGACCACTGCACTAGCAGATTTAGGACTTGAATGTCTCAATCCTAAGTAGCCAATGGGTGTTTTCTCTCTTGACATATATGTAAAATAAATATATATCTGCAATACATGCACATTTCCCCAAGTTTGATACCATTAATGTCCATGCAAATACAGAAAAATACCCGTTGATCTCCTCTTTTGCTAAGCCACTTTCAGATCTCTACAACATTAATGCCTAGTACACACCATCAGAAAATTGGGCGAAAAATACCACTTTTGAAGCAATGGTGCAATAATATGATCGTTGGTAAACTGCTTTCGAGAGTCGATCATGACAGTTCATGTGAAATTATGGGGACAAACTAATTTTTTTCTCATACGATACCAGAACATACAATTTTCCAAAGTGTCCAAAAAAATCATGACCACGAATGCTCAAAAATTACAGAATACATTACAACACATTACATCACTTCCGAAATTGTATTCTGTTGTATAAGAATTTATGGAAGTTTAGTATGCTCTTCATTTTCGATATGAGACTAACAAGCTAGCAAGCAAAAAACTAAAATGGGCGATCATTCGTCTTAAATAGTTATGGCGTGTACCAGGCTAATGCCGCGTACACACAATCGGTTTGTCTGATGAAAACAGTCTGATGGGCCAATTTCATCAGACTGACCAATCGTGTGTGGGCCCCATCGGTTTTTTATCCATCGGTTAAAAAAATAGGAACTTGTTTTAAAATTATCTGATGGTTAACTAACCTACAGGGAAAAAAAAACGATCGTCTGTAGGCACGTCCATCGGTTAAAAATCCACGCATGCTCAGACTAAATTAGGGGACGGGAGCGCTCGTTCTGGTAAAACTAGCGTTCGTTATGGAGATAGCACATTCATCACGCTGTAACAGACAAAATCAGCTAAAGCAGCCCCAAGGGTGGCGCCATTGGATTTGAACTTCCCCTTTATAGTGCCGTCGTACGTGGTTTACGTCACCGCGTTCTGACATGATCGTTTTTTTAACCGATGGTGTGTAGGCACGACTGACCATCAGTCAGCTTCATCGGATAACTGATGAAAAAATCCATCAGTCCGTTTTCATCGGATGGACCGATCAGGTGTACAGGGCATTAAGGTTAATCAATCTGTAGTCCAAGATAAGAAATAGGAGGGCTGAATAGCGTCTATGAGATAACACAGGAAGTATGCAGAAGACACAGGAAGTTCTGACAAAATCTATCAAATATAACAAAATGCATCCATAATCCATTTAACAGTCCAAAATGGAGCAAGTCAGAGAAGTTAATTGTTAGAGTTTACATACCCTTTACTTTGTCCACCCCCAATACAGCCCATCAGTTTATTGAAACCGGTGACATCTACAAGACTTACATGTAGTCCTCTATCAATTAAACTTTAAGGCCTCGTACACACGACCGAACATGTCCGCTGAAACTGGTCCGGCGGACTGTACGGCCGACCGGACAATTTTCCGGCGGATCGGACAGGTTTCCAGCGGACAAATGTTTCTTAGCATGTTAAAGCGGGGGTTCACCCTATAAACGAAAAAAAAAAAAAAAAAATTCTTCTACCATAAAATCAGGCATTGTAGCGCGAGCTACAGTATGCCTGTCCCGATTTTTTTACCCCCGTACTCACCTTGTACTCGTACATCGAAGATACCGACTCCCCTCGGGGAATGGGCGTGCCTATGGAGACGGAGGATGATTGACGGCCGGCTCTGGCGCGTCACGCTTCTCCGGAAATAGCCGAAATAGGCTTGGCTCTTCACGGCGCCTGCGCATAGCCTGTGCGCAGGCGCCGTGAAGAGCCGAGACCTACTCCGGCTGTCTTCGGGGAGAGTGACGTGCCAGGGCCGGCCGTCAATCATCCTCCCTCTCCATAGGCACGCCCATTCCCCGCGGGAGCCGAAATCTTTAATGTACGAGTACACGGTGAGTACGGGGGTAAAAAAATCGGGACAGGCATACTGTAGCTCGCGCTACAATGCCTGTCTCGATGGTAAAATCATGTCAGTGAGGGTGAACTACCGCTTTAAGAAACATGTCCGCTGGAAGCCTGTCCGTTGGACATGTTCGGTCGTCTGTACGACTCACCGGACATGTCCGCTCGACCGAAAGCCCTCCCATGCGTCAAAGTGATTCGACGCATGCGTGGAAGCATTGACCTTCCAGGGTCGCGCACGTCGCAGCGTCATCGTTGCGGCCACGTCACCACGTATCCTGTCCGCGCGGATTTCTGTTTGATGGTGTGTACAACCATCAAACAGAAATCTCCGAGCGGACATGTCCGATGAAAACGGTCCGCGGACCGTTTTCATCGGACATGTCCCCTCGTGTGTACGGGGCCTAAAAGGCGAAGCTTTTAACCATACTAGTTTGTTTTCTCATTAATCTAATGTATAAGGGGGCATAATCAAACATTTGAAGCAAAATATTTGCTTTAATCCCGACACTTTTATTAAATTGAATAAAAAGTGCTTGGTGCCCTGTGCAGGTTGGAAATTGGCAGTGTGGGTGGGCCACAAGCTTTACATTTACTGTCTGCCGTCTCCACAGAACACTCTTGTTAGGAGCAAGTCTCAAGCATCGGCGTTCACGAGTCAGCACAGCCATTAATTATTCATTACTAAACTGTCACTAATTTGCTCTCTTGCTTGAGTTTGATGTGTTTTTCTGGAGCCTGCCAGATCTCTTTAAGGAACGGAATTGATATGAAGTGTAATCCTTTTCATCCTTTATTCACCCCAGTCTTCTCAGGCCAGCCTGAGCGGCAGAGAGAAAATGAAACACCAGCTAGCACTCTAGTGCTGATAGCTATTAAAGGGACACTATTACTGTAATAAGAATAAACCCAAAATCATAAAAATAATAGATGCACGGAATAAAGGTTGTTTTAGAATATACAGTACGCAAGAGTTTGTACAAAGAAAAAATTGGTGCTTTACTACTAAATCATGGAGGTACGAGCATGTGATAACATAAGAACCTGCGTAGCTCTCACCCGCACTGACGCCTCGTACACACGACCGAGAAACTCGACGGGCGAAACACATCGTTTTGCTCGTCGGGTTCCTTGTTAGGCTGTCGAGGATCTCGGCGAGCTTAATTTCCCCATTGCCGTCGAGGAAAAAGAAGACATGCTCTCTTTTTGGCTCTACGAGATCCTCGACAGTTTCCTCGTCGAAAAGTGTACACACGACCGGTTTCCTCGGCCAAAAAAAAAACCAGCAAGTTTCTTGCTGGTTTTTGCCGAGAAACTCGGTCGTGTGTACGAGGCCTCACTCCTCTATTTCCCAGAATGCAAACTCGCTGTGGGCCTGCTGAACAACAAACAATAAAACGTCCAACTTGTACAATTCATTACATTGGGGCTGCTACTCGGGTGCAAAGGAGACAACTGCAGCTGGAAAAAGGAGATACAATTTAGAATTGTCTCTATAAATCGAACCTTCCCCTTTTTCATTGTCTTCTACAGCCGAAAGAAGAAGTCTAAAAAACTGTTTGTTTGTCTTTATTAATCCAATGTCAACCGATATCCTAATATAAAGCATTGCCAAATTGTCAGGGTAATGCCCAAATGGGATTTGTTCTACAGTAAAACCTTAGCTTGTCGCTTTCCATAAACATGCTGCCATTCATTCATTCTTTCAGGACCATACTAACCAAATGGCAGAAAGCACATTGTCCAGTTGGCCCATTATTAGACCATGGTATTAAAGACATGGTGTTATACTGTTAGTGTCTCAGTTCCTAGGGTCCCAGCACTGCAAGAGATCCCTCAGTGCCGGTTCACACAGGGGCAGCGCGACTTTGCAAGGCAACTTCAGCGCAACTTGGAGCAACTTACAACGCAACCTAAAGTTGCCTCCAGGACAGGTGACTTTGGCTGTGGCCAATCACAGAATAATCAGCACTGTGGGATGGAGGGGTTTGCCTGAGTAAACTATTTTATTTCCCTGTAAAGTTGCTTCAGTTAAGATGGAGATCAGACTTTGGAGGCAACTTCCATTGAAATCAATGGGTACAAGTTGCCTAGAAGTCCCCTTGAAGTAGTACAGGAACCTTTTCTGAAGTCGGAGCGACTTCAGTAGTGTATATTAAGACGGCTCTCATTGACTAACATGGGAATTATGATGTCAAGTGACTTGGGGCGACTTGAGGTCTGACAAGTCGGATCCCAAGTCGCTGTAGTATGAACCGGCACTCACTATAAAAAGAAGAGAGTCTTGGGTCTATTTTTTTTACAATATGTGTTATCAGTATCAATATATAGATTGAATTATTCACTATGAACACTTGCATTATCCTATGATCAGTCTACGAAATTAAAATGGTCATGCTCTACTTAGATGAAGCTTGATAAGGGGACCCCTAAATGAGATTTTTGCTTTGGATCTATTAAAGACAAATTAGAGACAACCTTCCCTCTTTAAAGCATACTCTGCATGTAAATGTATACTACTCCATAAGACACCATTTAAAACTGGAACACTGAATGCTACATCTGTCAATCCTGCTTTACGAACTGAAGCAAAAACACAATTGCACACCAGCTCTTCCACTACCGACATTTCTTGGACATTTGAGAGATTGGCAAACTGATAAAACCTCCCTTCACTCAGGTTTTCTGGCCATGTGATGTGTGATATCAGCCATCTGCCTTGCCACCCATCACAAGACTTCAATGGCAGCAATAAAGAATTAAAGCGGGGGTTCAACCAAAACAAAATTTTTTAACATTAGATTCAGGCGAGTTGTTAGAAGCACAATCGGGTGTTTTTTTTTTTTTTTTTAACCGTTGCCGTACATACCGCGTTCTCCGTGGCTTCCGGGTATAATCTGCGGGACTGGGCGTTCCTAATTGATTGACAGGCTTTCGACCGTCGCATACAGCGCGTCACGAGTTGCCGAAAGAAGCTGACCGTCGGTGCGCAGGCCGACTCGCAGTTCGGCTTCTTTCGGCAACTCGTGTCGCGCTGTATGCGATGGTCGGAAGCCTGTCAATCAATTAGGAATGCCCAGTCCCACAGATTATACCCGGAACCCGCGGAGAACATATATCTATAAAACGGTATGTACGGCAACGATTTAAAAAAAAAAAAACACCCGATTGTGCTTCTAACAACTCGCCTGAATATAATGTTAAAACATTTTTTTTTGGGTGAACCCTCGCTTTAAGCTTTCTCTGAGTCAAAAATGGAAGACCCGTAATATCAGGGTATGCAATGGCACTATCAATCCTGGCATGTTATTAGGCTGAAAGCGGAAGTAAATCCATCCATAAAACCATTTAGTTTCCAGCACATGCCGGAAATGTAACACTCCCATTGGTTGCGCTCTTAAGCAAACTGTCAAACCATCCAATGGCTGGTGTCTAATCTGATCACATGTGCAGCATCATGACAGTTGTAGGTTAAACAGAGGCAAAGATGGCAGCTTCCTTGGCTGAAAACGATAGGGGGGTTTACTTACACTTGAAATGAGATATTACTTAAAAAGGTATCTATATTTAAACGTATTCATAAACCAATATCCTACAAAACATTGAGACTAACTACAAATGGGCAATGGAGCTTAGGAAAACAAAGTGGTAATCAAAAATTTTTATGCCAGAATTCAGCCTTCTTGCTTTTTAAACCATATCTGTCAGCTTACCCAATTCCCACGTTTCCTTTCTATGTTACTGCCACCATTTAATCACCTAATCCTGACCCCACAGAAGATAATGGATAACAGTGCAGGACTCAGGCATGCCCAAAGGGCTTTTAATTAGAGTCTATATTTGGGCAAATTATCGTTCCTTGGAATTTTAGTTATTAATTACTATTACTAATATAATTTCCCAGAACTAAAACGTAAGATAAGATTTTTATACTTTAGGCTTTTAAATGCCTAATTTAATATGCCGTTAGGGTTCATATTCAGTTCAGCATTCGGTTCATACTCAGTTCACCAATCATCACAATCCATTGTCACAGTATTCTGTCTGTGCGTAAATCCTAACATATGGAAAGTCGAGACAGAAAGCCTTCATATTTATTTTAACATCTGGTACCTTAACACAACCCCCTCTTTTGTTAAAGACACTAAATTGTGGCATGTACAATTCTCAAAATAAACAGGCAGTTATGGATTAAAATATGAAAAGATCAGCCAAACAAGGTCATTAGACAAGGTCATGAAAATAATGAAAGCTAAAGAAGACAATTGTTCAGTGTTACCCTTTACTACATAGAAGATACTGTATACAGGTGGTCCGAAGAGCATAGAAGTGTATCAGCTAGATATGCATGGGAATCTTCAATTGTTAGAGCTAAAGAATGACAATTCTCATACATCTATATCTATAATTCCCAGTGCCCAACCTTTGGCACTTTTTGTAAAGCCCTTTTGCAAGATGACCACATTTTCTGGACATCTATTGTAAGATGTCCACAATCTCTGGCCAACTGTTGTAGTATGCCCACAGTCTCTGACCATCACAGTCACATAGGTAGATTCAGAGAGAAGTGCCTAAACTTGCGGCGGCGTAGCTTAGCGTGTTTAGGCTACACCGCCGTAAGTTAGCTAGGCAAGTACATGATTCTCAATGTACTTTCCTGCTATGTTACGGCGGCGTAGCCTAAAGCGGGCGGGCGTAAGGGCGCCAAATTCAAATGTGTGGAAGGGGGGCGTGTTTAATACTAATAAGGCTTGACCTTACGTTTTTGAATTTTTTTTTTTACTGCGCATGCGCCGGGCGCCTACATTTCCCAGTGTGCATTGTGGCTAAGTACGCCGTACGGGCCTATTGATTTAGACGTGGACGTAAATCCCGATTCGCGGACGACTTACGCAAACAACGTAAAAATTTGGAGTTTCGCCGCGGGAACGGCGGCCATACTTAACATTACTATTCCACTAGGGCCTAGCTCTAACTTTACGCGTCCTTAAGCAAACGACGTAAAAGTACTAAACGGCCTTAAGCAAACGGCGTAAAAGTACTGCGTCAGCCGGGCGTACGTTCGTGAATCGGCGTATCCCCTCATTTACATATTATACGCCGACCGCAATGGAAGCGCCACCTAGCGGCCATCCAAAATATTGCAATCTAAGATAGGACGGCGCAAGCATATGTTTAAGCGTATCTCTGTTTGAGCATACGCTTAAACATAAGTCGGCGTAGATTCTGAGTTAGGTCGACTTATCTACTAATAAGTCGGCCTAACTCTACCTGAATCTACCTAACAGTCTCTGACCATCTCTTGTATTATGTCCATAGTCTTTGACTATATCCTGCTGTGTGTCTGACGTCTCTGGTGAATATGATGATTATGCCCTTTTGTTATGTCAGAGACTGCACTTGAGACGCCCCAAATCGAGAACGTTAACCACCTCCTTGTGGCCTAACTGAATATCACTTGCAGGAATGAGGCAGCAGTAATATAAAGAGTGCATGTGAGCATAAGTGGTGCTCTTCATATCTTGCAGAGTTTTCCCCATATGCTGCAGAATCTCTAAGGCAGCATATAGATATATGTAGCGCCTGGCTATGTTCAGAGCGGGTGCTATTGGAAATTTAGGGGAAAGTTCAGAGAAATAGTGGTCTCTGAACTAGTCCAATTGTTTAAATTTGGGACCTCTGCTCTAGCTTTGGCTGTGCGGATTGTACATACTGTCATTGCTGGGGAGTGAGTTCCACCCCGGGACGATAGGTGGCAGCAGTGGAGTCAAGTGCAGTTAGATATTTCTCCCCAGCAGCCAATCAGGGAGGATGTTGCCTCGCTGTGCATGCTGGGAGGGGTATTTAGGGGCAGACATTCTCTCGGGGTTCTTCTTCCTCATTTGGCGCCCACCATTGGGGTAGCCATTCCACGACACCCCCGCAAATGGCCCTCCTGGCCGGGTTGTGCGTGTGTCGCAGTGTTTCTGGACCACGTTGGCCCGGAGCAATTGATCTGCTGCACGGGCCCAGTGATTGACTGGGTCCAAAAATCTGAAAGTCATCCTGAGCTGTCCATCCAATAGGAGGAGGCTGACCGATGAGGAGTCTGTCCGAAGGGATACCAAGCACGAGGCTGGTGTTCCAGGAGGGGCCTGTCCATTCATCGGAGGACAACCTTGGTTCTGAGAGGCTGGATGTTGGTCGCCTGTCTGTTGCCAATTTGAACAAAACTACCTGAAGGAGATCCGGGTGCTGAATTTACTGAAAGAGGATTCCGGACCATAATTGTCTCCAACCTTTAGGAGGGTCTGTGGCAGAGGCTTAATCCTATTCAGTGACACTCTGGCTGCCAGGCTGATGAGAGAGGCCTGTCCAGATGCACTATAACCACTCTGGCAAGAATGGCGATGTAAAGTTGTCAATGGAAGCAGGACCGTTTCCCTATCCTTCTGTCCAAAACATTAACACCTTTGTAGTGATACAGTAAATGGTTACCCTCTTCTCTGTCTAAGCCTTGTTGCCAATGGCACAGCTCTGGCTAAAAACTATGGATTTCTGCCAGGCCACTGCAGCTCATTCGGGAGCTTGTGTGCAAGCTGAAGGCAGCAATCTCAACAAGACTTTTCGCAAGATCAGCATGCAGAAACGTCTCCAGTTTCTGGAAGGATGAAGACCACACGAATGAAATAGAATGACACAAGCTTAACTAAACCATAAATACTAATCCTAGAGCCTGCAGCTAGTGACTAAGCAGTGTATGTGGAGGAAACAAAGAACCCTCTCTTTCCCCCTTTATGTTATGCCTCCTTATCCAGAGGCAATGATGAGGTGAGTTTTTACGCAAGTCGCTGCTCTGCTCTCACAGCAGCTGAGCAATATGTAATGCTGAAACTGAGGAGGAGACGGCAACAGGCAGGAAGTGACTTGCAAACAGGCCTGTGACAGGAGAACAAAGAGATCAAGGATCAGAATGGTTTAGATTGCCCTCTCCTTATATTTACTGAAATCACAGAGGATTTCTTTCTAAAACTAAAGCCTATGAGACATAAATATATAATAGTAAGAAAACTCCTGCATTGCTATGTCACCCCCAACATTACATCAATGGCTTTTTAATGTACGATTACCAGATTAAAGTCACCTAGGTTATTGGGTACACACTTTTTACAGCTTGCTATACATGGGATGAATGAAAAAAAAAAAAAAAAAAAAATATAACAGATTCTTCTAGCCATGCTACACAGCCCAGATGGACAAATCTCCCACTGTGGTTACTGTATGCCAACGCTATAGGCTATCACAGTATCCAAACAGTGCCTGCATCTACCTGGATGTAGGCACTGTTCAGCCAACAATTTTATGCCTGGCTCTGTGTTCTTCCCTTGCAAGGGTTCACAAAGGGAACCAAAAAGAGCCCCAGTTTATTTTAGATCCTTGGGTCCCTCAGACAGGCACAGAACCTGTAGCACATTTGTGTTGGCCAGGAAGAGCATCCACTCTTCTCCCTGACAAGCCCCCAGAGCCCCATAGAGACGAGACTCAATTTCCCTGCCTTCCTATAGGTCTATCGGCCTCAGAAGCTTTTCATCTGCACCAATGCTACAGTCTGGGCAGAAGATGTACACCCACCATGATTACAACGTGTTAACTGTGGCCATTTGTCATGACAGATAGATAGCAGCGGCGGCCCGTCCATAAGGGGTGCTGCCCCCCTAATTTATACATGCCCGGCCCCCAATATACATGCAGGGTGCCGGACGCATGTATTCCACAGTTTTTTTTTTTTTAGAAGCACATTATTAGTGCTAGACGCTCTAATTGGCTTCAAAAAAGGGTTGGGCCCAGTTCCCTGAGCAACCCAGTTGTGTGACAATAGCGAATTAATATTACCTACCGTATTCCTGATTCTCCTCCCGGCCAATCATGAAGTTGATCCTGAATCCCAATTGGCCGAGAGGAGAGACAATCATATTGGCCGCCTCAGAGGAGGAGGCACATTGAAAGCTGCCTTATAGGCCAAGAAGGAGGAGATGCAGGGTGAAGCCGCTGAGGAGGAAGAGCTGCCGGCAACCTAGGTGGGGTAAGTGCCAACGATCAAGCGCCGGGTGGTGCGACCATCCGACCGACCAACCGGAGGTTTGTTTGCCGCCCCCCCCCCCCCAAAAATGGAGCACTACTGATGGATAGATCGGGGAGAAGGTCCTTAGTCAGGGAGGTGACCAAGAACCCAATGGTCACTCTGACAGAGCTCCAGCATTTCTCTGCAGAGAGGAAAACGTTCCAGAAAAAAACACCATCTCTTAAGCACTACACCATTTAGGCCTGTGTGGTAGAGTGGCCAGATGGAAGCCACTACTCAGTAAAAGGCACATGATAGCCCATCTAGAGATTGCCAAAAAGCACCAGAAGGACTCTCAGACCATGAGAAAAAAAAAATCCTGGGTCCGATGAAACAAAGATTAAACTCTTTAACCTGAATGGCAAGGACACAGATCAGTCTCCTCTCTCCCTGACAGGACGTGGATCTGTGTGTTTACACACACAGATCCACATCCTTGTCTCTATAACTGCCGATCACGGGTGCCTGGCGGACATCGCGGCCGCCAGGCACGCGCATCGGCATCTCAGTGATGCGGCTGGCACACGCGCGCCGCTGTCGGCGGCGTTCCCACGCCCCCCAGTGGCTGGAGGCCGTTGGCCGTATATAGACGGCCTCCTGGAAATTTAGATCCACCCGGCGGCCGTATAAAGTCTTACGCCCGTCAGGAAGTGGTTAAACCATTCTGGGGGAAAAAAAGGCTGTAACATAACAAAATGTGAAAAAGTGAAGCGCTGTGAATACTTTCCAGATGCACTGTATGTCTTCTACAACCCACAATTGACAGAGAGAGTTATTCTGCCTTCATGTTCACCTGTAAGTTGAATTTTGCAAGTCTAGGTATTGAAAGCACCAGGGGAAACACAAAAAGCTAATTCTGAAGAAAAAGGTTAGTGCAGGCCACTAAAATGCCTATATTTTCTCTGTAGAAATATTTACTAGGCACCTCATTGTTGGCTCAGTACACCTTACGTTTTCTCACTTTTTTCACTGCTGAAAATTAAAGTATACAGCAAAATACTCTGCCACGTTACATAGCACAGAAGATGCCAGCATGCCACTCAGTGAAAATAATTAATACAGACCCCTGGGTAGCGTGCATGGCTTACAAAGAGTCCTCAGATTACAGGCCAGCCTTGTGTGCTCTGCATCTTCACCTCATGCTCCTTTATGTAGCTCTCTGAAATGTATCAGAGTTCTACAGAGAAATAGTTTCTTTACATCACTTTACTGTTACCGAAAATAAACCTGAACCCCGAGAGAAATGATGGAAAAAAAATCTCAGCATATCCAGGACCTGCTCAAAGACAAAAGAACGGTTTACTTCAGTCCACGACCATGCAGCCTATAAATTCTGTAAAATACAGCATTGATATTTTGCTGTTGGTTATGATTATTATGTTGATCAATGCCAATGTTTTCTAATAGGAACTTACTTTCAAACAACTGCCATTATGTAAAGAATCCTAACCCAAAATACCTTATCCACTAGGGCAGGGGTCTCCAAACTTTCTAAACAAAGGGCCAGTTTACGGTCCTTCAGACTTTAGGGGGGCCAGACTGGGGCCATTGGGAGTAGAAAATGTCCCGGTAACCAGTGGGAGTAAATAATACCATATCTTTGGTGTCAGTGGGAGGACTAGTGCCCCATCGTTAGTGTCAATGGAAAGAATTGATGGTGTCAGTTGGAGGAATAGTGCCTCATTGGTGTCAGCAACAAGAATTATGCCCCATTGGAGTTGGGTGGAACAATTCCCCAAGGGCGGCATTAAGGCAAGCAAAGGGCCGCATCTGGCCCCAGGGCCGCAGTTTGGAGACCCCTGCACTAGGGCATGGCTCCCAAAGTCTGCACTGGCTATTGCCACAACATTATTATTGTCCAACCGAAAAATGGTTGCACATAGCAGGACTCACACACGATTTACCTCTATTCTGACCATAAGCCAAAGCTCCAATGGGGGCTCTTGCTGTTTATCAAGTCCCAAAGAAAAAAAAAAGCATTCCAAAAAAGTAGGATTGATGCAATACCCGAGTGGGTGTGAATGATGGGAAAAAACATCAAAGCAGGCATCGTGTGGTCCCATGGTCCCCACAACAGTGTCACATTTTGTATTCCCTATCCATAAATTTAGACATACGGTCCATGCTTATCCGATCCACCCATAGGGGAGAGCAGAGAAAAGACAGGGCGGTCCCTGCACAGTGTGCGGGGACCACCCTGTCATCCGAAGACTCAGCGGGGATCAACGGAGCGATCCCCGCTGAGCATACGGAGGGGCCTTAAAGTGATTGTAAAGTCTTTATTTTTTATTTAAACAACAAACATGTTATACTTACCTGCTCTATGCAGTTGGTTTTGCACAGGGCAGCTCAGATCCTCCTCTTCTCGGGTCCCTCTTCTGTGCTCCTGGCCCCATCCTCCTGTTGAGTGCCCACACAGCAAACAGCTTGCTATGGGGGCACCTGAGCCGAGCGTCATCTCTGTGTGTTCATACAGACAAGGAGCCGCGACCCGGCCTCACCACCTCTTTCCTGATTGGCTGAATGATTTTGATTGACAGCAGTGGGAGCCAATCATGCAGTGGCGCTGTCTCAGCCAATGAAGGGAGTCCTGAGCAGCTTAGAAACTCCTGCAACATCGCTGGATAAAGACCATTTGTTGCAATACGGCACTGCGTCGGTTTAACTGACAATTGCGCACCCAAACAAAATTGACATCCTTTTTTTCCACAAAAAGGGCTTTCTTTTGGTGGCACATGTACACCTCTGTGGTTTTTATTTTTTGCGACAATTTTGAAAAAACAATATTTTTAACTTTTTGCTATAATAAATATCACCAAATATATAAAAAAAAACGAATTTCTTACTCAGTTTAGGCCAATGTGTATTCTTCCACATATTTTTGGTAAAAATGCAATAAGCGTATATTGATTGGTTTGCACAAAAGATAAGGCCCGGATTCACAAAGCACTTACGCCGACGTATTTCCAGATACGCCGTCGTAAGTACAAATGTGCGCCGTCGTATCTATGTGCCGAACCAGAAACCAAGATGAGCCTAAAAATAGGCTTCATCTGACCGACGTAACTTGCCTACGCCGGCGTATCGTGAGCGCATATTTACGCTGGACGCATGTGGCGCTCCCATTAATTTTCAATTCAAATATGCAAATGAGGTAAATGAGGGAAATGAGGGAAATACGGCGATTCACGAATGTACTTGCGCCCGGCGCATAATATACGCGGTTTGCGCAAGTCGTACGTCCGGCGTAAAGTTATTCCCCATATATGAGGCGCAACCCATGCAAAGGTATGGACCAGGGAACATAAGCCGGGCCATAGTGTCTAAAAAAATAGGGAATACATTTATGGCATTTTTATTATTATTTTTTTTACTAGTAACGGCGGTGATCTGGGTTTTTAGCAGGACTGCGACATTGCTGAGGACAGATCGGACACTTTTTTGGGACCAGTGATATTTATACAGCGTCAGTGATTTACAAATGCACTGGATTACTGTATCCAGTATCACGGTCAGTACTCCATAGGAGTACTCACCGTAAAATCCTTTTCTCCGTCGTCCATGGATGGACACAGCCTTAACAAGTCTTGACACATGGGTTATGTTCCTGTTCATAGGAGAGGATCCTCTCCTATGAACAGGAACATAACCCATATGTCAAGACTTGTGAAGGCTGTGTCAGTCCATGGACGAAAAGAGAAAACAGTATTTTCTACATCCATCCAAGCAGTATACCCTCCACAACACTGGGTACCCTGCATATAAGTTGCCTAAGTTGAACACATCCACCCATATTGACATCTGATTAACTTCTAAATATTACCCACCTACTATGGAACTGATGTGTTATAAATGTACAACTCCAATAATGAATATTGTATCTTATCTAATTTGTTCTCTCAATGTACTTTGCTATATACCTATGACACTTTGTACCCTACTGTACCGGCTGTTAAATTCTCAATAAAAACAATGAAATGGGAAAAGCCTGCATTTGCATAGGCAGTTTGTGGGCTCAATCACTGCAGAGTTTTCAAGCAGCTTTATGGTCTAGTGAAAGTAATTTTCATCTCCTCAGCCTGGTCACGGGTTCACTTTAAAGTAAGAAGAGCGGAGACAGATAATTATTCTGGCTATCTGCTTTAGGAGCCAATTTGCATATCAGCAGCCTCCCAGCTTCAGAAACGGAGGCAATATTGTTATTAGGATATATGAAATCTAAAAAGCTGTGCTATTGAAAACTGTAGACAACTTTTGTTTAGACTGAAGTGCTTTAAATTATAAAATGCTACGAAAACAGTCATAAGAATGGTAAAAATGTATAAAGTGGATACAATTTTAATCTAGAGAAAACCAATTTCAAACATGACAGGACTGGTTGATGCTCAATGTGACAAAACATGAAAAGAGGATGTACTGCCTCCGGAGCCAGATCCAATTTTCCCAGTTGTGGGTTGGAGGATGAAAATTAAAAGAAACCCAATCATCCTGACAAGAATTTGAATTGTGGAAGGTTTGATGTTATTTACTTAGAAAAGTCCTTTTATGTTCTGCAACTTTTGTGCAAAACCAACTGTACAAATACAGAATGTTCGTGTCAAACCCATCACTGAATTTCCGGCCGATTTCCGCTTAGCATGAAGGACTACTAAAGGATTTCAATTTATAAATACCATACTGGTGACCCCACAATAGGGATAAAACTTTTATTCTAGAAAAGCGGTTTAACCTTAAACTATGTAGAGGGTTCTTTACTGTAAGAGCAGCAAGGATGTGGAATTCCCTTCCACAGGCGGTGGTCTCAGCGGGGAGCATCGATCGTTTAAAAAAACTATTAGATAACCTGAACGACCGCAACATACAGGGATATACAATGTAATACTGACATATACCGTATTTATCGGCGTATATCGCGCACTATTTTCCCCTTAAAATAAGGGGAAATTCGTGGGTGCGCGATATATGCTGATAGCCGCTTCCCGCGCTCAGTTTGAAATCCTGCGCCGACATATACCGAGTGCAGTACACTCGGGTACATTCGGCTAGGCTCGGCTTCGCTCGCGCTCACGCATAAACGTCACAGAGCGTGAGTGCGAGCGAAGCCTTGCCGAATGTACCCGAGTGTACTGCACTCGGTATATGTCGGCGGAGGCGTTCGAACTGAGTGCGGGAAGCGGGGACTCGACTTGAGGCGCGCGCTGGAGAAGCCGGGAGGACACCATCGAGGCCGCAGACGGACGCCGGACCGGACGATGGACGCTGGGAAGACACCAAAACTGTAAGTAATAAAATCATATAACATTTTTTTTTACAGGAATTTTGGGGGCAACTTTAGGGGTGCGCGGTATACGCGGGAGCGCGTTATACCGCAATAAATACGGTAATCACACACATAGGTTGATGTAACTATGTATGGATAGAAAGTGACCCCAACTTCCAATGACAGCCCCATGTTTTGGTAACTTGACTTGACATACATGTCTAGTTTGAACAATTCAATCTCTGGTTTTCTACATGGAACATTATTATAAAGTTAAATTCTTCATTTGAGAAAATAGGTATTTTATGAAGTGTTGTCTTAAACAAATTAAGGTAATTTTGTATAATGTGAAAACTAATAAAATTTATATATATAAAAAAAAAAATTATAAAATTAAAGAGGAACTAAATTCTCGCAATTTAAAATGAACAATTTTTAATCCTTATGCATCTAAGCTTTAGTAAATAGATAGAAAGGTATATTATATTAAAAAAAAAAAAACTTTTTTTTAATGTTTCTTCAATTGCTCCAGGTTTATAACTTCCGCAAAGCCGCGACCTCAATTACTGGCGGGCACGGGCACCAGGTCACAATTTCTTATCGCAATTGCGACCGGGCGCCCGGATTTTGTCGAGCCCTGATATAGTCCATATTTCTTTCACACAGTAATGCAAGGCTTTCTCCCTGGTGTGGAGTGTTGTGCTCTCCCCCTCCCTTGAACTACGGGAGAGTCAGGACACTCTCTACATTGCAGATAGAGAAAGGAGCTGTGCGTTAGTGGGCGTCCTGATTCTCCTGTAGTCCAAGGGAGGGGCGATGACGACACTCCACACCAGGGAGAAAGCCTCGCATTACTGTGTGGAGTTACAGACAGAAGAACAGGAAGTGAGGATTTCTCAGAAGAAATAAGGACATTTAAAAGCAAAATGGAAGGATGAGGTAAGTGAAGGAGGACTGCACTAAGGTAAAGGAAGCTATTTAGGAAAAAATAAATTATACCTTTACAACCCCTTTAACACCATTATTCCTTATTTCAGAACTTTATTAACAATGATGATCACTTTCAGGACATAGAGTTAATTTAAGAGAACAAATTCCAGTTTTAGAAAGCTGTGCATAGTGTATGAGTCATACGGTAATCACAGGTTTGATGTGCCATGACACCCCACCCAGGAACCTGCTACCCACCTCCCCAACACTCACACGTTATTACACCAAGGACCTTCAAACTGCACAGCCTGCTCCAGAAAAGTCATTATTATATCAGGCATGTGATGTACTGGGAGTGTAGGCTTATTGTTAGCATTTCTTAAAGTTATCAGACAGCAATCTCACTCGCAGCATTGAGGGTTGTGTGTCAGAGCTGAATACATTAGCACCATGATAGCATGTGATGCCTGATAAGGCCAACTTGCCTGCTCCTCGGTGTCCCACGACATCTAATTTTACCCTCTGTGACATCTAGGCAAGAGTTACATACTTAAAGAGGAAGTAAAGACTTCGGGGCAGATCCACAAAGCAAATTTCCTGCGTCGTATCTTTGTTTTGAATCCTCAAAACAAGATACGACGGCATCTGGGTTAGATCCGACAGGCGTACGTCTTCGTACGCCTTCGGATCTTAGATGCAATTCTTTCTGGGTCCGCTGGGTGGCGTTCCCGTCGTATTCCGCGTCGAGTATGCAAATTAGCTATTTCCGATGATCCATGAACGTACGAGCGGTCGTCGCATTCTTTTACGTCGTTTCCGTTCGGCTTTTTTCGGCGTATAGTTAAAGCTGCTATTTGGTGGCGTACGCAATGTTAAGTATGGCTGTCGTTGCCGCGTCGAATTTGAAAATATTTTTTCTTGTTTGCGTAAGTCGTCCGTGAATGGGGCTGGACGTAATTTACGTCCACGTCAAAACAATGACGTCCTTGCGACGTCATTTAGCGCAATGCACTGCGGGAAATTTAGGGACGGCGCATGCGCAGTTCCTTCGGCGCGGGGACGCGCTTCATTTAAATGAAATACGCCCCCTACTCACTGATTTGAATTACGCGTCATTACGCCGCGAGAGGTAACTTACGGGCCGCAAATTCTTTCTGGATTCAAAGCTTTCAAAAGTAAGTTACAGCGGCGTAGCGTATCTCACATACGCTGCGCCCATGCAATTGTATGTGAATCTGCCCCTTCCTCTTTAATTGTACCTACTGGCAAGTCTATAGTAAAAGGCTTACCTGTAGGTACTGCAAATATCTCCTAAACTTGCACCGTTTCGGAGATATTAACTATATACGCTGCCACCGACATCATCAGTGCATGCGCACTGAAGGAATGGCCCGCTCGTGCTGTTTCTTCAGGACCTATGCCGTAACAGGCGACACCCACGTGCGGGAGTGGTGTGAACCCAGAAATAACTCCGGGAAAGATGTCGGCTGTGTGAGCGGAGTGTGGGGTGGCACTGAAGTGCATAGGTCCAAGGTAAGTATTTAATAATGAACTAGTATGCAATGCACATTATGCCTTTGTCTTGCAGGTTTTTTTGGGGGGGAGGGGAATTCTTTCTAAGGTTTACAACCGCTTTAAGTGGTTGAATTCTTTACGGTATGGCAGTGTTAATTTGGTCAACGAAAACATTTTAGTCAAAGTTTTCATCGGCTGCATTTTTACAGTGACGAAAACGAAACAAAAAGTACACCACAATTTCGTACACCGACAAAAACTATGATGTAAATCGAATCCTTTTTCGTTAACGAACAAAAACGAGATGAGAAAGTGAGGCAGGGATATTAACCTTTATGAACTAACTTTCACGGAGCGATACCTGCTTCCGCAATCTGCTCCCAGCAAGCAAGCGCGTTCGACTGTGTGCACCGTGACTTCTGCCATAGACAAGAGAGCAGCACTGTGTATTACAGGTCAGCCAGGCCTCCCGAGTCCCGTCAAGACCGAGTCTGTCCCACTCCCGACTCATGAGACGACCACCAGTCGCCCAGAACAGAGAGCAGACTGAGTGAGTAGTACATTACAATTACAGCAGGCCCGAGGCCTCAGACCACTGTCCGTCCAGTGCAATGTGTGTGTGCATTACAGGCCTTCTCTGACCTCTGGCATCGTTATCAGGGCACTGTGGATTACAGGCCATCCTTCAGACCACCATGCAGCACTGGGCAGCATTTCAGGCCTCCTTTGCATGGTGGCACTGGCATCATCACAATCACGCAGAGAGTTTTTTTTTTTTTGTTACGTTACCCTTTTGTCAAAAAAGCAATATTCTTGATGAAACGGTTTTACTTAAATAAAGACATTGTATAATGACCAACTACGTGTCTGTAGTGCATGTTCAAACCTTAATACCATAAATAAGAATATATTAGTTTTTTCACTGCAGCAGTAATATATAATGAGTTTGGAAAGTGTAGAGAAACGCTTAAATAATGCATTTCAATTTAACTACACCCATTAGATGACTAAAATGTACTGGAGATTTTAGACGATTAAATACAACTAAAACCACTTGCAGAAGACTAAAATGGGACCAAAACTAAAATGCCATTTTAGTCCTAAGACTAATGCAGCGTACACACGACCGTTATTCATGTCATTGAAAAAAAAAAAGTTTTTCTCAACGGGATGCCTTGCATACACACAAAATTGTGGGAAAAAAAAATGCTTGAGCAAAGCGCGGTGACGTATAACATGTACAACGTCACTATAAAGGAGAAGTTCCATTCGAATGGCGCCACCCTTTGGGCTGCTTTTGCTGATTTTGTGTTACCGTCGTGTTAGTAAAAGTTTGGTGAGAGACGATTCGCGCTTTTCAGTCTTCGTGCTTTCAGTCTGTTACAGTGTGACGAATGTGCTATCTCCATTACGAATGCTAGTTTTATTAGAACGAGCGCTTCCGTCTCATAACTTGCTTCTGAGCATGCATGTTTTTTCCCCGTCGTTAAAGCATACCGTATTTGCCGGCGTATAAGACGACTGGGCGTATAAGACGACCCCCTAATTGTTGGTTGGTTTATACTTATACTCACCGTATAAGACGACCCCCCTCCGACTAGTCTGTCTGGAAGCTGAGGGGTAGCCGGAACAACCGCTGACGGGAAAAAACGCTGACAGGCTTTTTTCAAATCTCACTGCCATTACATTACATGCCTCACTGTGCCATTGCCTACCTCACTGCGCCATTATACATGCCTCACTGCGCCAGTAAGCCTGCCTCACTGTGCCAGTAAGCCTGCCTCACTGTGCCAGTAAGCCTGCCTCACTGTGCCAGTATGCCCGCCTCACTGTGCCAGTATGCCCGCCTCACTGTGCCAGTATGCCCGCCTCACTGTGCCAGTATGCCCGCCTCACTGTGCCAGTATGCCCGCCTCACTGTGCCAGTATGCCTGCCTCACTGTGCCAGTATGCCTGCCTCACTGTGCCAGTATGCCTGCCTCGATGATCTCCCTACCTTCTCCTGTTTGCAGAGTTTCTCAGGCTGCGGGCGTCCATTATTCAAAAGCCGCGCCTCCTCAGGCTGTTCCGTGATAGGCGGAACACTAATTTTCCCAGCAGAGCCTCTGTTCAGTGTTCCGCCTATCACGGATGTCCTCTCGTCCGAGGATGAGAAGGCTTCCGTAATAGGCGGAACACTGAACAGAGGCTCTGCTGGGAAAATGAGTGTTCCGCCTATCACAGAACAGCCTGAGGAGGAGGCGCGGCTTTTGAATAATGGAGGCCCGCAGCCTTACAGACAGGTACCGGTGTATAAGACGACCCCCGAGTTTTGAGTCGTTTTTTTACATGCAAAAGGCCGTCTTATACGCTGGAAAATACGGTACACGCGATCGTTTTTCACGACGTGAAATAGAACGATGTGAAAAACGACGAGAAAAAATAGAGCAGGTTCTAAATTTTTAACAGCCAGTTTTTCATGAAAAACGGTCGTGTGTACGTGGCATAAGGCTAAAACTGAATTGAAATTTGCTGCCAAAATTAAACACTGCAACTCTTATCTCACTATTTGATCAAAAATTCAAACTCTACTATAAAGTCCAGACCTATTCCCTAAAATGTTTTGAATGTCAAAAAGCCTGTGATAGGATAGCATGGGTGGGATGGCAAAAGTTCCTACAAATGGTCCGCTTTGTTTTTTTAAGGTAAATTACTTAATACCTAGTGGGAATACTTGTCAACTGCTTTATAGAACTAAATTATTTTAATTTTTTAGTCCTATTTAGATGCTTCTGGAACACATCTAGGAAGATGGCCATTTCCATTTCCAGCCCTTCAGCTTTCTGGGTCACCTGCCTGGCTCAGTGGAGAGAGATAATGATGTGGATTGGTTTCTCAGTATGTACGGTAGAGGTGGAGAGCGAGCCCCATTCATGACTGAGCATTTTGAAACATGTTTTTCTAGAAGTGTTTCAACACTTGACACTCAGATTTCTGTGATAATTTATTGTGCCTATTCACATTTGAGCAAAGTGTAGTCCCTCAACACTCAGAGAAAGCACAGGAGCTTCATTGTGGCAGGATTGTGTGTTTTTTGGCTCCAATGAATTTTAATAGGTGTGACTGAAAAATGTACATATTTGTTTTTCATGCAATTTCACATCTAACAGCCAGCCTAGCTTTTCTTAAGCTAAAAAAAAAAAAAAACCACAAGCTCGAAAATGCAAAAAGAAAAGAAAAAAAAAGGGTACAAACATAAAAAAAAAGCACAACTGATGATGCCAACGATCAAGTGTCAATGTCGCCTTAAGCTGGTCATATACAGATTGAAGACAATAACACAGCGGGAGTGATTTCCGCATCCAACTCGAATTTGTGGATGAGGGAATCAGACCATTTTTTTATTCAACCCTCTGGTTGAAAAAAATAAAATAAAAAATGTATGTATGGCCACCTTAGGGCAACTAAGCAGAATAAAAAAATTGAAGTAGATCTAAACTGAATCTCTAAACTCTAATCATGTTTTAACTACTCATTAAAATCTTCATTACATCAGCAGCTGTTAATAACTGATGATCCAGCTATGAAGTTCCTCCTTCAAGAATTTTTATGTTATGGGAGGACAGAACTCTGTCCCTGTCACCTAACTACACATCTGCGTCGTCACGTCACCATGGCACATGCATCCCTTATTCAGACAAGCGGCAGTGCAGACATACATTGCCTAGGTATGGGCCATTGTTACCAAGTTGGTTTAGAGCAGTGATGGTGAACCTTGGCACCCCAGTTATTACACTGCAGAGTGCATGAGCATCATGGGAAATGTAGTTTCAAAACATCTGGGGTGCCAAGGTTCGCCATCACTGGTTTAGAGCAATGATTTGTAGCCAACTGAACCAACGTCACGATGGATGAATAGTCAGCAGCTCCTTGAGATTACAAAGGATGAAAATTGTATGAAACAATTGTCTTACTTTTTATTTTTCTCGTTTTCACCAGTGTTTCTACAAACTAAGAAAAGCCATACACGGTGCAAATTTATTTCCTGCAACCACGGGTTGCAGGAAAGAAATGTGCACGATTCCCCCATCACCGTAAACAGTGCTGACAGGGAGAATCCTGCTGAGCAATTGTCTGCTACCCCCGCCGGGAGAAGGCAGTGATTATTGCTAGTGGCTAAAGCAGCTGCTAGTGATAATCGCAAGAGAATCCAGCAGGTTGGTTGTACCCAATCAACTTGGTATGAATGTACCTGCCGATTAATGGTTCAAATCTTGGCCAGTTCCTGCTGAACCGTCCGAGGTTCGAACCGTGTATGGCCGGCCTAAATGTCAACCAGTTGATCTTGCCAGAAATGCAGTGTACACGTCACTTCGTGTGAGCTTAAAAGAAAGTACAAAGGACCTTATCTTTGTTGTGTAAACTACTAGTCCAGTCACTTCCTGGGTTACAGGACGCAGGGCCGGCAGTGGAGTGACTTTGGACCCGTGAAAAAGCCTGGGCTATTTCCTGATCTATACCAACTTTGGTTTTAAGATCTCAATTTGGCATTTGCTGGCTATCCTGGCACTCTGTTACCCGCACAATTTATGGTCAGTTAAATCTGGCTTTCACTGGCTATTGCTCAGCCTCGCTGTTCCCCGTCCCGCTGGGGGATATTGGAGGGCGCTCCTATATTTTAGTTTCTGGTTCAGTTGTTAATGGAACTGACCACTAAATTCAGAAAGATTAAAGTTGCAAGCCCTGACGAAGCACGACTGTGCGAAACTAGTCGGCAATCTGCATACTATACTCTGTTCTTATTCTCTGTAACTACTGTGGTCACATCCATACAACTATTGTTTTATATATAATAATTTTTTATGTAAATTAAAATCTTTTGATATTTTTCTAACCCATGTGTTTGGTGTGCTTACCTTATTACTATGACTAGCGTCTCACTTTAAAAATCCCTATATTTGGAAGAGAAACCCTCTCGACCTTATATGTGCCTTTTGTTTTATATGTATCTCATGATGGGATTGTGAGCGTTCGCTAGTCATCTTGGGAAACCTTGTCACCTACCTTTTTTGTTTTTCAGCATGTAATAATAATTAACAAAGGCAGGAGTGTTTAAAATCCAGCCTGTATGACCACCATGGTGGGAATGGAGGGACAAGAAGTGTGTTATTGACAAGATCACTAAATTTAAAAAGGAGCCCGAAAAAAGGAATGTAGGCACTACATCTGGTGACTGGCAAGCTGCACTATAACATTTTTGTTTTGGGGTTTAAAAAAGGAATCTGAAAAAAATTGAAAAAAAAAAAAAAAAAAAAAAACATACCAACATACATACTTACCTCCCTTACTGCAGCATTGGTCCGATGCTGAAGCGGTCCCCCACTGGTCACATGACTGTTCAGTTCCTGGGTTCCCTCTAAACAAAGAGCAATGACGGTCATTCACCACTCTGACCCTCCAGTGCTCACTGGAGCCCCGGGCAGGAGCGGTTCGGGCGCAGGCTCTCAGTGACAAGCTGAGAGGCTGGACCAGCGGATGGTCAGGGATATGTGTGGATCCTGACATTGTTGAGAACCCTCCAGAATCTGCCGCGATTTTGATTTCAGCCAATAGGGAGCTTTAGCTATACTTTACTTTTAACTGATTTGCTACATACACACAGAATTTTATCATAAATCTCTACAGAAATCCACATAACTACATACACTCAGCTCTGTTCACCTTAGCTGACCTCTATTCTTGCAGTAGATCACATATTATTTTAATCTTCCATTACTACATGAACTTTGCAGAGGAATTTCGCTTTAGAAAGAATCTATTATATAAACAATGCAGCACGCGTCTCCAGATAATGAACTACTGGAGAGAAAACCCAAGCAAACCAAAAAACTCAGTGCCATACTTCGGTGCAGCCCTATAAATCCAGGGAAAACTGCCTTGAGGTTTTCCATGGTATCCAGTCATTAGTCAATACACAGGAAAAATGACAGCTGGACCTTAGGTCAATGCTGGCTAAGAATCAATCCCCGTAGGTCACAGCAAGTTTCTATTCAAGTGTGAAGATGAAAAGTTTTTTTTGATATATGTAACTGAAAAAGTTTTAGGGTCCTTTCACACGTTTTCTTCCGTTCAAAAAAACGGAGCTTAAGGCCCCTTTCACATGTCCGTTCCGCCTGTCCGTTCATTACAAGTCCGTTAACGGACTTGTAATGAATCCCTATGGGAACGCGTCCGTTAGCGGATGGAGCATCCGCTAGCGTCCGCGTCCGTCGGGACCCGGTTTTCGGACGGAAGAAAACCCTATTTTTCTTCCGTCCGGCGGAACGGAACTGATGCAGACGGACCCCCATAGGGGACAGCGGAACAGAGACAGGGCGGGTCCCTGCACTGTGTGCGGGGACCGCCCTATCCGCCGAGAGCCGACGGAGCGGACTGAAAAACTGAAAGGACGCCTGAAAGGACCCTTACGGAGACGGATGTTAACGGACGTTAGCGGATGCTCATCCGCTAACTTACGCTATCCCATTGGAAAGCATTGCAGTCCGTAAACGGACGTATGAAAAAACGGACGAACGGTCCGCACGTGTGAAAGGACCCTAACAAATAAAAGACCTCTGCCTGTAGCATTTCAAGAAGCTGGTTAATGATGGCCCTTGCATTGCTCCCACAAAGTTTTTTATTTTTATTTTAATAGCATTATAGGACATGCAGGACAGGACAATCAGGATATAATGCAATACTAAAGCTCCAATGTAGAAGGTTATGTTTGTATTTTGCATAAGCCTGAGAAAATTACCTTTCACATTATAACTTTAGCTCTGTAATATCAACACAAACAATACAATATAAGCTTAATAAAAATATCTCCTTTCATGCTGTGAGTGCTGCCTGTCCACTGGCAATCTCTTTCTACAACTTCTTGAATGCTTTGTAGCTTCTTCTCTGTCGTTTACTTTTAATGTCTAAGGACTATATATCCCATGGTACCTTGCTGCCTGCAAGCTTCGATTCCTGTACTGACTCCGCCTCCTGAAACTCCTCCTTTCAGCACCTCTGTAGATCAGAAGGCAGGCTCTGTGAGACCTGTGACACAGCATTGCTTACTCACAGGACATAGTGAATACAGGTCACAAAATTCAAGACCAAAATGTGTGATGATCAGTGGTGGCCCGTCCATAAGGGCCACCCCCCTAATTTATATGCAGGGCGCCGAACGCATGGATTCCAATGTTTTTTTCTTGTTTTTGAAGCACATGATTAGAGTCAGAGGCTCTAACTTAATGATATGTTCAAGGTGCAGGGCACTGTGCCCTGAGCCCACCCAGTTGTGTGACAATAGCAAACTAATATTGTCTTCCTGATTCTCCTCAAGGCCAATCAGGAAGTGGGTCCTGAGACCCGATTGGCTGAGAGAAGTGATCGTATTGGCCACCAAGGAGGAGACGCAGATCAAGCCTCCGTAAAGCTGAGGAGGCACATGGTGAAGCCGCCGAGGAGGAAGCACTGCACGTGGTCTAAATGGGGCAAGTGCGAGGCTGGTGGGCTGACGATCAAGCGACAGGGGGTGCAACAAATCGACCAACCTAAAGAGCGGCGACAGGTGGTTTGTTTTCCGCTGCCCCCACCCCCCCAAAAATTGAGCACCGTCCGCCACTGGTGGTGGTACTTTACAAAGTAAGTCTTTACAAAGTAAGTCTACAAACTTCAGTATTGTTCAGATTAATACGAGAAGGCAGGAAATAATTGAAACATTTGAAACGTTTTTGTGAAGGAACTAAATACCTAGTAATTTACAACCTATAGAAATTGCTCGACTTCTTGAATACGGTGTGTTGAGAGAACATACAACCAAACTGTATACACAGGAAACAATGGCATTGGGGGTTCTACAGGGGCAGAGGAAAGGTCAGACACCGAGATCCACAGGGGTCTTATCTGACACCATATTCAGCATTTCCACAGCTGCTGCTGGCACACAGCTCTTTAAATCAGAACTAATCTGATGTGACAGGCTCATAAATATTCATATTCAATATATTTATGGCCAGCGTTTCCACGCATGTAACGGACAGCGGGAATACTAATGCGGATAATTCAGTGTGTCTAGCGCAATAATTATTCACAGAAGCAGGTTGTGGCAGTTCGCACATTCCTGACCATTACTGAACACAGATCTAAGTATTTATATAGTGCTGAGAATTTACACAGAGCTTTAAATACTGTACAGTCACATCAGTTTTAGAGATTACAATCTAAGGTTCCGGCCTCGAAATTCTTAGGCTAGCCATAGATGGTTTGAATCTCGGCCTTGGGTTCAACTTCAGTACCACCAGCCTCAAGGATTTACTTACAATTATCACTAGCGGCTGGGAGTGAAGCCCCCCAGTCTGGGTGGGTGAACTTGGGCCAGGGGCTCAGAGATGAACGATAAACCCCACACAACCCAGGGGTGTCCTGAACAGGAGCAGGAGAGGACAGCAGGGGAATACTGCCGGGAAAGTCTCCAGGAGGGATCCATCAGGTGTCGGTGAGTGCAGGGCCGGCCCTACCATGGGACCCAATGGTACCATTGTACCAGGCAGCACTTTCAGGGGGGCAGCAAATTGCCACCCGCCCGCCATCCCATTCCGCCAGCTCTGATCTCCACTGCACCGTGGGGCTAATTGCCGCCCGACCGCTCCTCCTGTTCTGCTCTCCGCTCCACTGTGGGGCTAATTGCATTAATAGAGCCATAACAGGTCCTTTTTATACTCCTATATACATGTATAGAGCCATGATAGGTCCACTTTAGTTATCATGATATCAAATAATGGATGTGGGGGCATTTTGGGGGGTGTAATTTTTTTGGGGGGCAGGATTTCATTCTTGGTACCAGGCAGCACAATGTCTTGGGCCGGCACTGGGTGAGTGGCAGGCACCGTCGGGAGAGCTGGGAGAGGCATGCCGGAGAGGACTGGGAGTGTGCAATCAGGAGGTGGATGCAGAGCCCGTGGGAGATACTGATGTTACTGGCAGTGAAGTCAGGCTCCTGCAGCTGGGAGGGCTGTTAGGGTCTGCAATGGGCTGACTGGGATCAGTAGTCCATCAAAAAGAGGGCAGCTAGCACCAGAACTTTATTTGCTACACCAGGGGTCTCCAAACTTTCTAAGCAAAGGGCCAGTATACTGTCCTTCAGAGTTTACGAGGGCCGGACAGTGGTCAGTGGAAGTCGAAAAGATCCCGACGTCAGTGAGAAAAATTAACATCCCACTATTTGTTTCAGTGGGAGTAATTGTGCCCCGTCATTGGGTTCATCACTGATGTAATTTTTCTCCATTTTTGGTGTCATTGAGAGAAACTGTGCCCCATTGTTGGTGTCATTGAGAGGAATTTCCCCTATTATTGGTGTCATTGTAAGGACTTGTGCCCCATTTTTAGTGTCATTATGAGGATTTGTGTCCCATCATTGGTGTCATTGGGCACCATTGTTGGTGTCATTGAGAGAAACTGTGCCCCATTGTTGGCATCATTGAGAGGAATTGTCCCCTATTATTGGTGTCATTGTAAGGAATTGTGCCCCGTTTTTAGTGTCATTATGAGCATTTGAATCCCATTGTTGATGTAATTGGGCCCCATTGTTGGTGTCAGTAGGAGAAATGATGCCCCATGTAATTGAGAGAAACTGTGCCCCATGGTTAGTGTCAGTAGGAGAAATTATGCCTCGTTGTTGGTATCAGTGGATGAAATAGTGCCCCAAAAGGCTGGATAAAAGCAAGCAAAGGGCCGCATCTGGCCCCTGGGCCACAGTTTGGAGACCACTGTGCTACACCATAGGGGCCCACCGTTCCTGCCTGTAATAATGAACTTTTTGCCAAGGTTGGCTGGAACCAGACTTAGGACTAGCCATGTGCTAGCTGCGCCTAAAGAATTGTATTGGAAGCCAAGACAGTCTGCGCAGTAGGAGTATATCTGAACTGTCCCAAACCATGCAAGAATCATTTTCTGGGCATCCCATTAATTCCTTAACCCCAACCAAGTTCGAATCCCTCAATAACATACAAAAAACCCAAAGCTGGTGGACTGATTTATTGTTTTGGAGTGTCTGAAAGTGAATGCCGGGCTGGGCAGGGCGATTGATATGCCACATCACTCAGCAGCCCCTACAGGGGTACTACTAAATACATGTGCCTTCTTTGTCCACTGAAGTATTGAAAGGGATCTATAGTGTATTTTTAATGGTGCAAACATTTTTACTGAGAAGTAATCCTTAAAGTTTTCATACAGTCCATGTTACATAATATCACATCAATGTATATCTTCTCTCTATCTCTATTCAGCATCTCTGCAGAACACACACTGGGAACATAGGAGACGCCACACTGTATGGTTTCCAATCAGTCCCAGCTAACCTACTTCCATTGTAAGAGGGATAGGAAAGCACAATCACACGGCATAGCTTTCAATCACTCCAAACTGATTTACAATAAAGCACAATGTAGCAATACTAATGAAGAACTGCTACATACAGTAAACAGTCAGAAGTGATATGTCTGCCCCATTCAGTCAATACAATCTATATAAAAAAAAATTTTAACATTAATATTTCAAAAATAATTACCAATAATATAATTTACAATAAAAGCCAACTCCAGGAAACGTGAAAATTCTCATTTGCAATGGGGTTACCGCGCTGCAAGGATTACCTACTCGTTTAGGTCTAAGGGGGCATGGAAAAGTAGACCTGCTTACCCGATCACCCATACCCTGGCAGTTTGGGGTCCATAGCTTTGCATTGCCAGTTAGGACACAGAGAGATAGTCTACTGCCGGAGAATGGGCGAGCACTGTCTGCTTGGGCGTAGAGGACTGGTAAGTAAAAGTGCTGTAGGGGTGCACTCACACTGGCAGTTTTAACCGTGCCCGGGCATGGTTCACTAACTTGGTCCAGTTCACTTGTGTGGTGTGAATGCTCCAGACTGGGCCCGGGAAGGTTTTAAAGAAAAATATGTTTTTTTTTTTACTTTACTTACCTAGGTGGATGCAGCAGCGGTTCGATGCTCCATCTGTCCCCCGCCGGTTTGAAGATTGAGAACGGAGCAATCAAACACCCCTGATTGCTCAGTGCATCATAAGCAGAGAGCTGGTGACTGTAGGTCACCACTGTCTGCTGCACCCCCCCTTTACCACTATCCGCATGCTCACTTGGGTGCTGGGCTGTGAAGGGGGCAGGTGCGGCTGGCTCAGGCTCTCAGCGGCTCGCGACAGGCTGAGCCGGGTGCCAGTCAAGGGTTGGAGTAGGCAGATCCGACCATATTGTCACAATGGTTCCCCAGCCTGATATCAGATGAGATTTCGCCTACGGACTGCTGAAAGCGGGTCACAGGAGTGCAGAATGAATTGCACTCCTCTGATCCACAGGAGAAGTACAGCCAAACAAGCTTTGGCTATACTTCTCCTTTAGGAATCAAAAGAGGTGGTCCCGGGCACGGGTCACTTGTGGTCCAGTACAGTTTACTTCAGCGCAAGGGCAAACTGTGCCTGATTACCAAAATCCCCGTAGATCACGGAGCACAGAAGCAGGGATCACTGGTTGGCAGAGCTGATGATGAAAGTGTGCCCAAGGCTAAGAACACTTGCTTGCGGCCCAGTGTGAGCTCAGAATAGTGGTGGCGTGGGTACGATTGAATTTGGGCATGGTTCAATTCATTTGTGCCCAGTGTGGGTGAGGGCTTGTTCTCACATACTTCAATACCCTGTGTTTAAGCAGCAATTAAAGCCTCATAACCACCTTTCAATGCCTAGCATGAATATCACAATGGGCACCAAACAGTGCAATACACACAAAATCGGTAACATCATGCCTTGAATGCCAACTAGAGCTGCACGATTCTGGCCAAAATGAGAATCACTATTTTTTTGCCTAGAATGAAGATCACGATTCTCACGGCGTAAAAATTTTTACATTTATAAAAAAAAAAAAGACCAACTTTACTGGCTATTTTTTTTTTTTTATTCATTAAAGTAATTTTTTCAAAATAAATTGCATTTAAAAAGACTGCTGCACAAATACAGTGCAACATAAAATATTGCAACAACCGCCGTTTTATTCTCTAGGGTCTCTACTAAAAAATGATATAATGTTTGGGGGTTCAAAGTAATTTTCTAGCAAAAAAATAATAATGATTTTAACTTGAAAGGAGCTGTCAGAAAAAGGTTTGGTGTTTAAGTGGTTAAACGTTCCTAATTTACATACAGAAGTTTATTCCTTTGATGTAAAAGTCAATGTGATACAATGTTTAGACTTAACTTTCCACTGATAAAGAATGTTTTCAAAACTTGGCAGGCTGCCCAGACTTTGACTTTTGGCTGAGAGCAGAGAGGAAATTCTTTTCATGTCAAAGATCGTGAAACCCTGTGTCAAGGATCGCAACGGGGAAAAAGATTGCGATAACGATTCTTGCCGATTAATCGTGTAGCTCTAACGGCGCGCAGGTGCACTGAGCGTGCCGTGAGCAATCATGCCGTTAGTGGCGAGCACCGCTGCGGGGGCTTCGATCTCAGGTAAGTACTTCATAATGAGCTAGCATGCTATGCATACTAGCTCATTATGCCTTTGCCTTGCAGAGCGTTTAAAAAAAAAAAGTCTTTACTTCCTCTTTAACTGCAGAGGAGTTCAGGGACCTTGTCCTGTAGTGTGTCACCTATCACAAGTCACGTTAAAGTGGTTGTGAACCCACTTTTTGGACTTCTACCTATAGGTAAGCCTAGAATAAGGCTTACCTCAGGGCCGATCCACCCTATAGGCTCACTATGCAAGCCGCTTAGGGCCCCCCAAATTACTAGAGGCCGCGCCTGGTGAGAAGTAATTTTCGGACCCTTACCCAGCTTCTCAACTCGCTGGCTGCATGGGAGAAGAGGTAAGAAGTCAGTACCCCCCCCCCCCCTCACTTTAATGTAAGATGTCATTTCTGACAGCAGAACACTCCCACCCCCGCTTCTCAACTTTAATGTCACACGTCACTGTCGGCAGCGCAACATTGGCTCCCGTGACATTACGCGGCTCCAGGCGAATCACAGAGCAGGAGTCCGCCGCCCAGAAGGAAGAGGGGCCAGAAGATGGACGCTGCCTACACAGGGGACATTGCTGGATTCTTTTGCAGGTAAGTGGCACATAATGGGCTAGTATGCGATGCATACTAGCCAATTATGCTTTTCATTTGCAGGCTTTGCAACGAGCAAAAGAGGAAGTAAAACCCATCAGGGTTGAATTCCTCTTTAAGCACAATACAAATATTTTAGCACTTGTATGTACTGCTCCTGTATTAAACTTGTATGACAAAGTCATAGAAGAAACGTGACTCGATCAATGTCATCATATCCAAGATTGCCATAACCTTACACGGAATGAACAGATGAGATTTCACTGATAAGGTAGGTGAGGCCAGTGTATGCTTAGCATAAATGACAAGCCTAGGTTTAAATTGCGCAAGAAAAGCCTAAATAATAACTTGTATAAGAAGTCTGGAGTCTTAAACAAATAAATAAAAGAAATTAACGTTTCCTTAGATTCTAAGACGAACTGCAGACCATAAAAATAAAATGTAGAGGATCGTAAAAATCATGGCAACAGCTAAACATGCAAATGATCATTGATTTGAAACTGAACCATTTTCCTGAAGGTCATTCATTGTTCTGATTATGTGTGCCAGGGAATAATGCAGATGTCACAGCAATCTTACTGCCTGCTACACTGCAATCTGTCACACTGATGGCCTATCTCATTAACACACACGTGTTACAACCTCTGTCAGGATTTTTGCTGCTGCCTGTGGCTCCATGGGGGATCTTTTGCCCCAATTTCCTGTCCCAGTGACACTTAGTACCAGGACCTAACAACGTGTCAAAGAAACAAGCAAAGAAAACACAATGGAGGTTCTAGCCCTTCCTCATTCTTCCAATAACCCTCCAAAAACGCACTTCAATTAGCTATCCAGCAAAGCAGGATAGAGAGAAAAAGGTCGAAAAAATTACAGAATTAGCTAGATTCAGGTAGGGCGGCGCATCTTTTAGGCGGCGTAGCATATCGTATTTACGCTACGCCACCGTATGTCACAGAGACAAGTGCTGTATTTACAAAGCACTTGCCTCCTAAGTTACGGCGGCGTAGCGTAAATGGGGCCGGCGTAAGCGCGCCGAATTCAAATGAGGATGAGGGGGGCGTGTTTTATGTAAATGATTGGTGACCCGACGTGATTGACGTTTTTTACGAACGGCGCATGCGCCGTCCGTGTACATATCCCAGTGTGCATTGCTCCAAAGTACGCCGCAAGGACGTATTGGTTTTGACGTGAACGTAAATTACGTCCAGCCCCATTCACGGACGACTTACGCAAACGACGTACAAATTTTCAAATTTCGACACGAGAACGACGGCCATACTTAACATTGGCTAGGCCACCTAGGGGGCAGCTTTATCTTTACGCCGGTGTACCTCTTACGGAAACGGCGTAGCTTTACTGCGACAGGCGCACATACGTTCGTGAATCTGCGTATCTAGTCATTTGCATATTCTACGCCGAACTCAACGGAAGCGCCACCTAGCGGCCAGCGTAAATATGCACCCTAAGATATGACGGCGTAGGAGACTTACGCCGCTCGTATCTTAGCCTAATTTAAACGTATCTGGTTTCCAGAATACGCTTAAATTTACGACGGCGTAGACTCAGTTACTACGGCGTATCTACTGATACGCCGGTGTAACCCTACGTGAATCTAGCTAATGAAGTGTACAGGGAATATATCACTAATTAAATCTGTACAATACAACATATTCTTATATTTCCCAATCAAAAAAAAAAATTGTGAAATGTTATTCCATATACCTGCAAGTAACAATGATTGTGATTCATCGGAAATGCGCCCTTTATTTGATCTAGTATACCATCAGTAAAGAAAATCTTTTCATTCAGAACAAAGTGATCTCATTTTTGACACATTCGCAGTTCTTCCACTGCACGTCATTATCAGCTCAATTAACAGACATTAGAACAGAAAAGATCTCAAGCTTGGCACTGCCCTTTCCAGGATCTGCAAGTTTACCTTGTAAATATTTCAAAGCCTTCTGCCAACGAGGGCACAGCGGCTGCGCAATAATTACAATCAAGCCAGCCAGCTAGGCATGAATAATGAATGGCGAAGGGCTGGCGTCTACCCATGCTTCTTCTCATAGGGGTTGCCCAGCTCAAAGGCAGATAAACTTCATTCAGCTCGACTGCAGGGCATCCTCTAACTGTAAAACGCAGAGAATGGCAGCAGGGCTGGCAGCCACTGCGAGACGGGCAGCTTTGTTGCCCCTTAGCAATAATTAGCCGTTATTTCCTAACTATGACCTCACACATTAAAGTGTGAAAGTGCCTAGGAAGAGCCTACACACAAACACAGATATATTAGCATACATAATGATTAGTCCTCACAGTATCGTACAAGGGAAACAATTTACGGTATTTATCTGCGTATACCGCGCACTTTTTTGCCCTGAAAATCAGGGCAAAATCGTGGGTGCGCGATATACATCGATACCTGTGCCGAGTTTGAATACTGCGCCGGCATATACCGAGCGCAGTACCCTCTTGTATAGTCGGGCAGTCTCGGCTCCTCCCGCGCTCGCGTCCTGGACGTACAGGACGTGAGCGCGACAGTAGCCGAGCCTGCCCGAGTGTACTGCGCTCAGTATATGCCGGCGCAGTATTCAAACTCGGCCCGGGAAAGCGGGGGAAACGAGCCTGCCCGAGTGTACTGCGCTCGGTATATGCCGGCGCAGTATTCAAACTCGGCCCGGGAAAGCGGGTGAAACGAGCGAGGACGCCGCAGAAGGACGCGGGACCCGACGAAGAGGACACCCGAAGCCGCAGACGGACGCCGGACCCGACGAGGCCGCCGCGCAAGACACCAAAACACAAAATCCTTTTTTCCACAGGAATTTCTGGCCAACTTTAGGGGTGCGTGCTATACCCCAAAAAATACGGTACATTAGTGCTACTGGTAGAAGAGTACATTAGCAGCATACACCATGCATTTCAGCCAAGCTACCTTCTGCGTCCGTGTATACTATATTCCAAGCATGGAATTCAAGCACCTGTAGTTAGGAGATGACAGATGTCTAATTCTCCTGTTTTCACCAGCTTAGACTATGTAATCGTCGCTTCTCGTCGCTGTATTGTGTTCCATGCTGGAGCGCATGCTGCGATCGCGCGATGACGTCATCGCCCGGTGGCGCGTGCGTTCCTGCGTGGAACGCGGAAGTGCCGAGCGTAATTAACGCTCTATTCGGCACACATGCCCCTCTGCTATAAACAGAACAGCGTGCAGAGTACACGCTGTTCTATTATTGTCAGCCGTAGACGGACCACGCTACAAAACTACTGGTACTATGTATCCCTAAGGTGGAAACCATCCCACGCTGGATCCATGCCACAATTAATCTAATCCCCTACCTGGATCCTCGCTGCCATGCATACTGCCATTTGCTGGGGACACCCTAAGATATTCAGCATAAGGAGCCCATGCACTACAGAATCCTATTACTGCCACACTACTCAGCTATTACAGAAGAACACTCATCCTCTACAAATGGATAAGTACCATTACTACGTTACATTTACTACTCTAGAATTACACGGATCACATATAGCCTTTACCAAGTACTGTATTTGAATCTGCCTTTAATTTATACTACCGTGCAGTTTGAGATAACTTAAAGGGTCACTAAAGGAAAACATTTTTTTAGCTGAAATTACTGTTTACAGGGTATAGAGACATAATAGTTAAAGTGGAGGTTCACCCTTTAAAACAATTTTTGACATCACACGGAGCCACGCCATCCTACCGACAGAATGCCAGTGTTTTTTTTTTTTCTCAGCACATACCTCTTAATCAGGATTTTGACCTCACGGCAATCCCGCGGGCGTGGGCGTTCCCAAGCACTGCCTGTGATTGACAGGCTTCCGAACGGCGCATACTGCGCGTCACAGGTTGCCGACAGAACCCGAACGTCGGTGCGCAGGCGCCGTATAGAGCCGCACCGACGTTCGGGTTTTTTCGGCAACCTGTGACGCGCAGTATGCGCCGTTCGGAAGCCTGTCAATCACAGGCAGTGCTTGGGAACGCCCACTCCCGCGGGATCGCCGTGAGGTCAAAATCGTGATTAAGAGGTATGTGCTGAGAAAAAAAACCAACCACCGGCATTCTGTCGGTAGGATGGCGCAGCTCCGTGTGATGTCAAAAATTGTTTTCAGGGTGAACCTCCACTTTAACCGATTCCTTTTAAAAATGATTAAAAATAGATAAAAAACAATCATATAAATGTACCTACAGTTTCGTTTTTCTTTTTTTGCTGTTGTTTCCTGGTTCTCTGATGTACAGAGACAAAGAGCCAATAGAGGGCAGTGAAGGTTTTGCAAAACTAAACTGGATTGGTGCTGAGGGGTTTTAATCACACCTCCTTGATTAGTCACCACAGTGAGAAATCTCCCAGTACTGTGGTGATCAGGAAACAGACAACCAGGAAGTGTCCAGAACAGAGAGGAATTTCAGCAACATCAAAGCAAAAACGAACAATGAGGACATGAAACCAGGACTGCAGTAAGGTAAAGTAAGCTATTTAGCTAAAAAAAAAAATTCCTTTAGTGACCCTTTAATGTGCCTTCTTGTAACAGTTGTGGAATATCTTAAAGGGACATACACTCTTAAGCCATTTAAACTTCAATTGCCTCTTTTAAGTTAATGCTATCTGCATACAGTATTCTCATATGCTACATGCTTGACATTTGTTGTTAAAATGATATGGCCTGCCGGCCTAATATACTGAACATGTTCACCCTACCTTTTCTAGGCTAAGGGTAGAAGGTATGCTATACCTCCTCCCTTAGTAGCTTAATGCATTGCTATATGTGAATGATATGATGTAGTGAACCCCCAAACTCGTATTCTCCGATTAGAGTGATGCCTGGGGTCCTGTACTGATAATCACTTACACAGAGTAGTGCATTGATATTTTTTCCTTAAAGTGGAGGTTCACCCTCAAAAAAACTTCTGACATCACATGGAGTCGAGCCATCCTACCGACAGAATGCCAGTGTTTTTTTTTTTTCTCAGCACATACCTCGTTATCACGATTTTCACCCCCTGGCGATCCCACGGGACTGGGCGTTCCCAAGCACTGCCTGCGATTGACAGGCTTCCGAACGGCGCATACTGCGTGTCACAGGTTGCCGAAAAAACCTGAACACCGGTGCGGCTCTATACGGCACATGCGGACCGACGTTCGGGTTCTGTCGGCAACCTGTGACGCGTAGTTTGCGCCGTTCGGAAGCCTGTCAATCACAGGCAGTGCTTGGGAACGCCCAGTCCCGCGGGATCGCCGGGGGGTGAAAATCGTGATAACGAGGTATGTGCTGAGAAAAAAAAAAAAAACACCGGCATTCTGTCGGTAGGATGGCTCGACTCCATGTGATGTCAGAATTTTTTTTGAGGGTGAACCTCCACTTTAATGTAGTTGTGCTTCACTCACCTTCATCGTAACCTTTTAAGGCTAGGGGTTGATGGCATGTTGTAATACCTCCACCCTTAGTAGCTCAACGCATTCCTATATGTGAGAGATATGATGTAGTGAACCCCCAAACTCTTTTTCTCTGATTAGAGTGACGCCTGGGGCCCATTACTGAAAAATCACATTACATAGAGAAGTGCTTTGAAATCTTTCCTTAACCGCAGTTGTGGTTCACTCTCGTTCACCGTAGTTTGTGACAGACTATGATCTTGTGTCTATGGGACGCCCTGACAATTGGCCACTGTTAGAAGACAAGCAACCTGACCTGTCAGAATCACAATTGTTCCACCCTGCAGGGCCAACCTTTGAAAGTATATGGGGGGGGGGGGGTGCTCTATAGACACCTTGACCTGAAGCAGAGAAAGGGAGAAAGGAGAAGGAGGGCGGGTTATAAACCCCCCGACTCCTCCTACAAACTCAGTCCAGCCTACGGCCGGCCTTCCCATTTGTTTTCTGAATGGTGATGAAAATAAAAGGTTGCGAGTTCCAAGGTCATCAACACTGCCTTCTGTAGTGCTTGGAGAGGGAAGCAGCACAATAAAAGAATCATGTAACAAGTACTTGCAGTACCCGACTTGTGAGCAGGGTTGTCAAAAGCATCTAGAAACAAAAGCATCGGTGAAATCTTAAACAAGGCTGTATTTGCAACATGTCTAAAAAGATTATACTCGTGTAAGCTCTTATCTTTTCAAATATTTTTTTAAGGCTTATTGCAGGGGAAAAGAAACCATGAAATCACTGCAAATGCATGTACTGCCCTTGCTTCCGGATGCTTTTCCGCTGATGGCAACTGAATGTAATGCCAGTGAAAAAAGTGCGTAAGAAATGCTGCATTCATAAAAAAACAAACAGATTTAACCCTGTAATGTCAGATTCCATAGACTGAACAACAACAATGCCTTTTAGAAGCGTCAAAATCTCTGCTTCAAACACATTTGAAAGGTGATTTATAAATCTCCGGGTCACCAAGCCCTAAGGGTCCACAACACATCAGTTTTCTGCCAGTGAAATTAAACAACCACAGCACAGAAAAGTAAGCGGCATTAGAAAATAAAAAGTAGCGGGAGTTCTGATGCTAAGGGAAACACCCAGGGTGGATTTGATTTAAATCACAATTTAAACCGCTAGTAAGAAGGTTTGATTTAAATAATTTTTTAAAGAGCAACTGTTATCTCTATCCCGCATCGGCTCCTCCTCTGACCTGCTGTTGACTCACCGACACTCCCATTCACTTAAATGGGATGGCTGGTGATGCGGCAGTGACACAAGGTGAGGGACGTGGCGGCAGCAGGTGAGTGGATGCCCACTAACAGGCGCTGCCATGATGGATCTGAAATGACAGGTGCTCTTTAAATGTAAGGACTTGGGCTCCATGCACGCTGAAGCTGATAAAAGCTATAAAAAAAACGCCAGTAGCTTTGCAGGGAGCCTTTCAACATTTTTTTTTGCGTTCTTGCAATAGCTTTAATCAGCGTTTTTCCATGTAGCTTTTTTTTTTTTTTTCAATGGATTAAAAAACGATGGCACCGGCGTTAGAGCGTTTTTAAGCGTTTTTGAGCGTTGTTAAGCGTTTTTGAGCGTTAAGCGTTTTTCCCGCCAAAAACCGGCACTTTGAACGCAAATTTCGGGCGTTCAGAAAAAAGTCAATAAACTCCAAAGCTCATTAACACTAAAAAACGCCCAGGTGTGCATGGGCACATATTCTTGCTGGTAGTTAGAATCTTATTTGCAAACAAAATGAAGGGTTCCTATTTCTAATAAGCTGTCAGGTTACTAAAACATCGATATCAGAACCGGTTCAATGATACAGTTTGGAGTGTACATAGATTTGCAAAACAATGGGATAAAAGGAATATTCCTGAACTTTGTTTTATCTCATAGTTACTGTGAATTTGTGTGAATACATCAATGCAGCACATGTTATCTCAGCTTGCATTCATTGAATGAGTTTACCAAAAATGTAAATATTGCAGAATATACACAGCCTTATGCTACATAACCAAGCTTCCTTTCATGCTCAATAAACTCTATTATTAATGTATCTTAAAGATACGCCATGTCCCCTTGTAGCTTTTTCCTGTTATCGTCGTTCCGGCGCTGCGATTTGCCGGAACGGCGATGACGTCACTCCCGTGCATGAGCGTGGGACCGCCAGATCCCCACGCATGCGCGAAAACACAGCATTAACCCCCCAATGTACCATTCACAAAAGCGGTGCCCGTTTTTGTGAAAATATCTCCTTAACCGTGTAGGTTAAGGAGATATTTCTTGCACCTACAGGTAAGTCTTAATCTAGGCTTACCTGTAGGTGCAAGTTGTGTGGTTGGGTTTACAAGCACTTTAAAGTGCTTGTAAACCCTTTACAACCACTTTATGCTACAGGTAAGCCTAGATTAAGGCTTCATACACACGACCAAGTTTCTCGGCAAAAACCAGCAAGAAGCTTGCTGGGTTTTTTTTTTTTTGCCGAGGAAACCGTCAAGGATCTCGTCGGGCCAAAAAGAGAACATGTTCTCTATTTCCTTGACGGGAATGGGAAAATTTGGCTCGCCTCGGCGGCTTCACAAGGAACTCGACTAGCAAAACGATGTGTTTCGCCCGCCGAGTTCCTCGGACGTGTGTACGAAGCTTAAGACTTACCTGTAGCTACCCAGGATCTCTCCTATACCTGAACGGTTTAGGAGATATCCCCAGTATGTGCCGATGTCACCGACACATGCACACTGGGGCAAACTGAAGAAAAGGCACGTATGCCCCGTTGCTTCAGTCCGTGTGCCGTTACCAGCACCTCCCGCACGCATGCGCGGGAGTGACGTCATCGCAGCTCTGGCCAATCACAGCGCCAGAGCTGCGATACCCAGAAGTAACCCCCGGGAATGATGTCTGCCGCCGGAGTGGTGTACAAGAACAGCTGTGGGGACTTCGATCTCAGGTAAGTAATTCGTAATGCTCTAGTACACTATGCATACGAGCTCATTATGCGCTAATTTTTAAATCTTTAAATCTTTAAATACAAAACTATCTTTAGATAGATTTTTACTCCAAAAGCATTTTATTAAAATAAAATTTGATAAAAATAAAAAAAAAATCATCGATTTTAAAAATCAAACAAATCATCGATTTTAAAAATCAAACAAATCATCGATTTTAAAAATCAAACAAATCATCGATTTTAAAAATCAAACAAATCATCGATTTTAAAAATCAAACAAATCATCGATTTTAAAAATCAAACAAATCATCGATTTTAAAAATCAAACAAATCATCGATTTTAAAAATCAAACAAATCATCGATTTTAAAAATCAAACAAATCATCGATTTTAAAAATCAAACAAATCATCGATTTTAAAAATCAAACAAATCATCGATTTTAAAAATCAAACAAATCATTGCTTTAAAAATCAAACAAATCATTGCTTTAAAAATCAAACAAATCATTGCTTTAAAAATCAAACAAATCATCGATTTTAAAAATCAAACAAATCATCGATTTTAAAAATCAAACAAATCATAGCTTTTAAAAATCAAACAAATCATTGCTTTAAAAATCAAACAAATCATTGATTTAAAAATCAAACAAATCATTGATTTATAGCCACCCTGGAAACACCATTAGCTCTGCTATGGGAAATCATCTTTGAGAGTTGACTTTAAAAACCATTTAAAAAGGCATCATTATGAGTGATGCGGAAATGTCATGGCCTGGGACCTTCACCATTCAGAAGCATGCCCCAGTGGGCACACCGCTACCCCTTCCGTCTGTGCACAGCTCCCAAATGAGCAAGGCTTTTCATGCTGGGAGGGAGAAAGCAGCATGCTGGTAAATCCAACAGCAGAGTAAGAGGACCAGTGATTCAGCAAGATTCGGGATGGAAAAACTGTCTGGAAACATTCTTACTGCACATGAGCCTGCAACGTATGAGACTTTCGCTCAGACAGGAGAGGGGATAAAACTAAAGGAAATGTTCAGCGGAAAAGTATAACAAGGATTCACTTCATCATATTTGCATCTCTCAGAGTGCCATTGGCATCATAATGATAGATTTATTACCACTAGGCATTGGGCAACCTAAAAACCAGTCCAACGCTAATTGGGTGGCGTACCTGAATTGGATCAGTTACAAATCACAAGCATGACAGCTCTGCCTTCCTCAAGTGCTAGATGAGCAGTTGGCAATTGATTTGCATGGGAAACAAATGTCAGCGGGGTAAGATGTGTTAATAGTTCCACAGAGACCCAAGTTGGATGAGAAAGCCCGAGAAGAATAGGGACGTGCTGCAGTACCAGGCTACGTACGGGAAGCTCGTCAGAAATAGACAATCGCTGGCATCATCATAAAATCCTGGACTGCATCAGCAACTGGGCAGCACTGCCAGAGGTCAACAGGAAGAGTACATCTGGCACCCTCTGCCAACCTGTGTAGGCACACAGAGAGAATGAAACTCACCTCAATGAATGAGGACGGTGGCACTGCACCATTCTGCTGACTTCCTGAAGGACGCTGGAGGAGGAGAAAAGCAAAGAAGCGTGTTTGGTGCCAGCCTCATACTGCAGTGTGTGCACAGAATTCAGACGCACAGGTATCTACCCACCAGACTTACAGCTGCAGACACACAGTGTGCCTCCGCCACTTGGGGGGAGGAGGAGGAGGACGGGGGGGGGGGGGGGGGAGGTGTAGACACTTTCGCTTTTTCATTAACCCATCAACTTCAGCACCTCCTCTGCAGCTAGGATTCATAACAGGGAACGCACCGCTAGGGACTAAAGGCAAAGAACCTAGAGCTGGAAATTATGGATAGGGTGGCATAGTTGGCAACCTTCCCCAATCATTACCAAGCATGCTTCGCTGAACGTTTTGATCATGCAAGCCCACCATGACTAAGCACATCACACATGAATACATCTAGATGAAAAGAACGGCATCTGAAATGGGATGTTTTGGGGGAGATTGACCTGAAAAGCCCAGAGATCAAGAAGCAGAAATAATAAAATCTCATATAATGGAAGGAGATGAAATGGTGTTCTAGTTCAATCATGACAAAGGCGGGCGATTGTATAGAGCAGGGGTCTCCAAACATTTGAAACAAAGGGCCGGTTTATTGTCCATCAGACTCTTGGAGGGCCGGACTTTGGCAAGCGGGAGGTGGAAATTTTCCTGGCATCAGTGGGACTTATGGTATTAGGGGGAGAAATAGTGCCCCATCGTTTGTATCATAGGGAGGAATAGTGCCCCATTAGTGGTGTCAGTGGGAGAAATGGTGCTCCACTGTCGGTGTCAGATGTCAGAATAGTGTCTTGTATTAGTGGGAGGGATAGCGCCCCAAGGGCCGGATAAAGGCGAGCAAAGGGCCGGATCCGGCCCTCGGGCTGCAGTTTGGAGATCCCTGGTATAGAGCATATCATCAGTGTTCCTGAAATCAGAGGCAATGCCAACAATGCAGTATACATTACCTGACTACGCACTATACTTCCATTCATCAGGGAGCAGGCAGCCAATCAGCGAGCTGCTGCAGTTCAAAAATGTAACCACAAGTTACACAGGAGGAACAAAGAATCATGCCAAATTTTTTTGTTCAGATAGTGGAGGCAAACAATTCACAGAAAACCATGAGCCAGTTCACTCTTCAAGCCCCATCTCCAAACAGGCTTACATTCTATGCCCTGGTATAAAGCCACGCTGCTAAATACTTAAAGAGCACCTGTCACCAGGCAATGCATTTCAACCAAGACCTGCTATATATGCATTTTAAGTGGTTGTAAACCTCACTCATGAAATATGAACAAAGCATATCCCTCTATAGTGTCCAATTAAAGTGATTGTAAAGGCAAAAGTTTTTTTTTTTAATGTTAATGCATTCCATGTATAAGGATAAAAAAACCTGTGTGCAGCAGCCCCTCTAATACTTACCTGAGCCGGTCTCGATCCAGCGATGTTGCAGGAGAGACTTGGCTGCCTGAGACTCTCCTCTGCATTGGCTGAGACAGCAGTGGAGCGACATTGGCTCCATCTGCTGTCAAGTCAGTGAGCCAATGAGGAGAGAGGGGGCGGGGCCTAGCCAGGGTACAGTGTCTGAATTGACACACGGAACTGCGGCTCGGCTTGGGGGCCCCCATAGCAAGCGAGAGGCACTCGTCGGGTTTCCTTACGCATTGCTTTTGTTATGTGAAATACCTGCCAGTCCCTCTGTTTTCCCATTTAAAACTGACAACCAGTGGCAGCTGGTGTTTTTTTTTTTTTTTTTAGGGGGGCAGCAAACAGTGGCGTAGCGTGGGTTGTCAGTGCCAGGGGCAGGGCAAGAGATTTGCGCCCCCCTAACCCGCGGATTTTTAGCACTCCAAGTCCCTTCCACTAGTACAGTAGTACTGACCAACCTGACTCCTACACCAACCTACCTGATCACTATACTATGCCACTATGCCACTGGCAGCAAACCAACCAACCACCCCGATGGCACCTCAACACCCCCCCCCCACCACTCGCAGTCTCCCACTTACCCTATCTAGGTGGCGGACATCGGAGCAGTGGCCCCTGTGTCCTCTCCTCCTCGCTTTCGCCGTGCGTCTCAGACCCGCTTCCTGATTGGCCGGGAGGAGGATCAATGTTACAATGGCAAATACTCATTCGCTATTTCAACACACTTGGGAGGGCTGTGAGCACACTCTCTGTGCCACAAGCCTACCCTATTTTGAAGCCTATTAGAGCCTCAGTACTTAAAAAAAAAAAAAAACACCCCTGCCATAGGAATTCAAGGGGCTGGATACATGGATGGGGGAAGCAGTGCAGGATAGGGGGGGGGGGTGCCCGTGTGCTCTCAAAGAATGGGCCGCCCCCGCTGACCACACTAGGCATGAGAGCACATGTCCCAGTATGGTCAGTTCAGGCTGTGCTGGGAGAACAACCTGCCTGTCCTACAATAATCAGACTTGCAACAGAATTATATTTTCTATGAAGTTTTGTTTCAAATGTGCAAACAGGCACATTTCTACTGGGTGAATATGCATGCAGGCATGTGCCAATGAAGGAGGGAGGGGGAGAAGTGGTCAGGCAAGTTTAACTAGGAACTAATTCAATCCATAGTCCGGCTATAAAAGGCCAGGTGAGGTGAACATTCTGTGATGTCTGCATACAGTTTTCATCTGAAATGCTTAACCACTTTTTTGCTGTAGCCCCAGGTCCCAGCATGCTGTTTTCTTGCACCCCCAATCACAGATTTTAGTTATGCGATCACAGAAAATGTGATTTCCAACACAACTTTTACAATCTGAGATTCCAAAGATTTTGTGGGACCCTTTTGGGGTCCCGCCCCACAGGTTATGGACTTAGGCACCAAGTCACATGCCAGGGAACAAGTGTGATCGGTATTTTGGGATGAAAATGTTATACCTCTGCTCGATACAAGAAGAATGGGACTCAGAACCAGCGCTTGGAGATGAGGTCATATAGAAAGATTGAATAAATCTCAGGTAGGCTTTTTGAAAAGCCAACTTTGCTCTAAAACATTGGAAGCCCGGTTCCTCCAACACATTGGAAGCCCGGTTCCTCCAACACATTGGAAGCCCGGTTCCTCCAACACATTGGAAGCCCGGTTCCTCTAAGGCCCCGTACACACGACCGAGAAACTTGACGGGCAAAACACATCGTTTTGCTCGTCGAGTTCCTTGTTCGGCTGTCAGAAAACTCGTCGAGCCAAATGTTCCCATTGCCCAACGAGGAAATAGAGAACATGCTCTCTTTTTGGCTCGACGAGTTTCCCGACGGGTTTCTCAGTGAAAAGTGTACACACGGCCGGTTTTCTCGGCAGAATACGTCTCCCATCAAGTTTCTTGCTGAATTCTGCCGAGAAAAACGGTCGTGTGTACGGGGCCTAACACATTGGAAGCCCGGTTCCTCTAAAACATCGGAAGCCCGGTTCCTCTAAAACATCGGAAGCCCGGTTCCTCTAAAACATTGGAAGCCCCGTTCCTCTTTATTTTAATTTTCTGCACAGCCTTTTCCTTTTTATTGCATACTGCGGTATGGGATTTACTAATTACTATAGGTTGCTCTATCTGCATTTCAGCACTTTTCTTTGCTGCAGAAATTTTACTGCATTTGCACTTTCGGCATCCTATGTATAGCAATGTTTTATTTGTATGTGTGAAATACTCCCTTCTATGCTGAAATATTATTATCAATGAATTGTGCGTTGCAGAACCTTTAGATATGTGATTAGTACTATAAATTTTATGCTACTGTGAGCATCTAGCTTGCTTAAAATCAACCGCTCTCCCAAGCAGACAAGCTACTGTTTATTTGTAGCTGTTCTACAAGACTGCTTCCGCTCATGCCCAATAATTTTTTTTTCTAATCCACTGTAAATCTACAGCTAAACTCTACAATGTCCTGACACATAGGTGCTGCTTGTTTGCCGGCATAATTTTCCGTTACAGCTTTCCATTCAAGTTCAAGGCTAACTTCTCAACAGTCATGTTCCCTGCGGTGAATGATATCTTCAGTGTGAGCAGGAAGCTAGCAAAACACTAATACTACTGTAATGTGGAGTGTCAGACATGGTGGAATTCATTAACTCTGGCAGATATATGGCCCGATGCACTGAGATTTATCTAGCATCACGCAATGTATTGACAAGCAGAGCCAAGCGCCTAACACCCAATGAAATATGGTGTGCAGCGTCATTCATAGATGGCAGGCCATTTCTTTTTAAAGAAGATCTCTAGGCAAACAGAATAAAGAAGATCTCTAGGCCAGCAGAATAAAGAAGATCTCTAGGCCAGCAGAATAAAGAAGATCTCTAGGCCAGCAGAATAAAGAAGATCTCTAGGCCAACAGAATAAAGAAGATCTCTAGGCCAGCAGAATAAAGAAGATCTCTAGGCCAGCAGAATAAAGAAGATCTCTAGGCCAGCAGAATAAAGAAGATCTCTAGGCCAACAGAATAAAGAAGATCTCTAGGCCAACAGAATAAAGAAGATCTCTAGGCCAGCAGAATAAAGAAGATCTCTAGGCCAACAGAATAAAGAAGATCTCTAGGCCAACAGAATAAAGAAGATCTCTAGGCCAACAGAATAAAGAAGATCTCTAGGCCAACAGAATAAAGAAGATCTCTAGGCCAACAGAATAAAGAAGATCTCTAGGCCAACAGAATAAAGACGATCTCTAGGCCAACAATAAAGAAGATCTCTAGGCCAACAGAAAATGTGGATGACACTTTATATCAGTGGCGGTGCGTCCATAAGGGGTGCATGGGCACCGCCCCCTCTCTCTGGTCTCATGCATTGCATGAATCTATCTATGGTCGCCGCTGCCACCCCCTATTCGGGCACCGGGGTCTTTTTTTGAAGCACCTGATTAGAGCCGTAGACTCTAATAATAGGCGTCAAAAATGGTGAACAGCGAGCACCATGCTTGGCACTCGCAGTTCACTCAGCTGTGTGTTAGGAAAGCGATTGAATATTCACTTTCCTAACGGTGAAAAGAACGGCCTCTCTGCCAATCAGGTGCTCGGGTCAGTTACCTGTCACCTGATTGGCTGAAACGACAGACACTGATTGGACGCCTATCAGGCATCCAATCATAACAGAGGACAGGAAGAGAGGACAGGAGAAGACATCGAGGAGCGTGGAGAACACTGCCGCCACTCGCTGCCCCACCGACACAGGTAAATGCCGGGGGGCGGGGGATGCACACTGGCAGAATTCGATGGGCACAGTAGCAGCAGCAATTGATGGGCACAGTGGCTGTGTTTGATGGGCACAGTGGCTGCGATTTATGTTTTTTGTTTTTCAGCTTGTTTGCGACCCCAAAAAAAAAATTGAGCACCAGCCGCCACTGATTTATAGATATATATGGATAGAATATGAAGACCAGGATTTGACACTCTTACAAAACATCATCTTATGTTTTCAAACTTCTCATGCTTTCTAGATTTTCTGACAAACACACAGGTGGATCAATCCCTAACTCATCTATGCAGCTGGATTTCCTGATGACCTTCTGTAGCGATCCAAAAATCATAGACTGCTGGATCAGCTGGAGTACATGTTTAAGAAAATAAAAAATAATCTCGGTAAGCAGTTCTAAAGCCAAAAAGACATTTAAAAATCATGTAACCTGCCCAAATGCCAATCAAACCATACCAGCAAATGTCCAAAATGAGTCAATAGACAATGTGGCCTCAAAACAGAGATGGTGGGGAGATATGGACATCTAAAGACCACAAGAAAGAATATTATCCAAATTCTTGTCAAATGTAAACCCAATCACTAAAATCTCACCTTGTTAGTCACTTCAAACGTCATTTTTAATACTTAGATCTCATGCACACTGGGTGTTTAGCAGCCTTTAAAAGTCTAAAGGGGCTGGATGGTGAACCAAGTGGTACTCACATTCAAGGCCATATGCACCCAGGGACAAACGCCCAGAACACAGACTTCTAGCGCATAAGGCTAAAATCTAGTTTTCTATTCACACGATAAAAACACTTGTGTCCTTGTCTCCCAACTGTCACCGTACGAGGTCACTCTGTGTCACATTCACCGAATGTAGAATAAAGGCAATTACGCCAATTCACATTGCACAGGCATATTTCACTGATGTATCCACCAGGAATCCTGCCATGAGAAATGGCATGACAAATGGTTTAGGATACACAGTGCTTTAACAATTAACCACTTGCCGACCTTGCTATAGCTGAATGACAGCGTGTTCTGTGATCCTTCGGCACAACTGATCATAGATCGGGCTAAAGGGCCAATCACAGTGACCTTTTATCATGTGATCGGCTGTGTTTAGGAACAGCTGATCACAATGTAAACACACTTGCCAGATATTGGCATTCTTTTCCTCACAGACTCACTGCGCGAGGAGAGCAGAACCGGTAAGCGGGAAGTGTAAAAGGGGACATCAGGGTACGGTAATCAGTGCAGCCCCAACAGTGCCGTCCATTAGTGCCCATAAGTGCCGCCTATCAGTTCCCATCAGTGCACAGAACTTGGTGAATAATGGCCCGTACGTTGTCGTAATTGGCTCTCAAAAGCTCTGTACCAACGATCCGATTATCGTACGATCGTGTCGAAAGCAGCATTTTTCAGATCGTGTGTACGGGCCATAGGGTGAAGCCCTGCTAAATTCTATCATCCAATCATGTGCATGCAAAAAAGTTATTTTCCTTGTCTGTGGTTAGGTGAAAGGGAAACTTCAGCACATTCCCTTAAAGCGGAGGTTCACCCAAAAAACAAGTATATAACATTAGATTCAGTATACCTCAAACATGTACAGTATGCCATTTTTTTGGGGGGGGGGGTGTACATACGGTATTATCAGTATTTTCCTCCCAGCTTCTCCCACGAGTGCCGCAATGTCATCTGGGACTTCGCCCATATGATTGACGTGCCTGAGAATAACTCCCACCGGCGGAAAAGGCGCGTCATGACTTTCCGAAAATAGCCAAACTGCGAGTCGACTCTATACGGCGCCTGCGCACCGACTAGGAGCCGTGTAGAGCCGACTGCGCAGGCGCCGTATAGAGCCGACTCGCAGTTTGGCTAATTTCGGGAAAGTCATGACGTGCCTTATCCGCCGGTGGGAGTTTTTCTCAGGCACGTCAATCATATGGGCGAAGTCCCAGATGACATTGCGGCACTGCACAGGAACGCCCACTCCCGCGGGTGTGAGTACCCGAAAGCTAGGAGGAAAACACAGATAATACCGTATGTACACCCCCCCAAAAAAAAAAACTGCATACTGTACATGTTTGAGGTATACTGAATCTAATGTTATATACTTGTTTTTTGGGTGACCCTCCGGTTTAACTTAAATCTGTGGCAAATTTCATTGCAAAGTGAACAGACCTATGCCTTTAATAAACCTCATTCAACAACATATCTACTCTGATATGGTGGTCACCATATGTGACAGATACAGATGTTGAGCTCTTGCGCTGCATGTTGATATTATTCATCAGACAGCAGAGGTAATCATAAAACACCAAACCAGGGTATGGTCTTTATATTTTCACTTCTATTATTTGGTCTATTTGAGCACATAAGCACATATTTGTGACTTTCACCACCTCAGAATGGGAAATGACTAGATCTAAAATAATTTTTCGGAAAAAAAAAAAGTTAGCCGGTTTGGTGTGCTCATCGGTGATACTGTTAAAAGTAATAGGTATTAGTCTTCGTTCCAAGCGAGGCAAAAAAGGTGGACTACTTTTAATATACTGTACATACAAAATTTAAATTTGAGACTAAACAGAGGCCACAAAAGTTTTAAAACCCAAAACTCGTGGGGCTCCAGATACAAAGCCCAAAACCCTTAATCCTTCTTGTCCAATAAAACTTGAGTCAGCACATAGCACAAATCCAGGTTCTGTCTGCAATCACAACGGACTCCAGAGGCTCTGCAATAAAGAAGCCATATTCTTTTCACATACTCCGCTCTGTCCAGGGGAGAAGACACAAAGCCAGCTCAAATTCAACTGATCTTACGAGGCTATGGAAAGCCAGGACCATCATTCCCAGCCAAGAAGTATGAAAATCATCCCAACCAGCTGCTCACTGCCCTGGAAGCCGGATGAGACTCTAAGAATGGATGGCTTGATGCCATCAGTAGCAAACTCTCAGAATTGTTCAAAGCCAAGTCGTTAAGAACAGAATCCTGAGTAAACTGAGGCCATGTTCTTAGCTCTGATTTATCTTACGTTCTCTGTCCTGAATCGTCTAGCTTAAGTATAAAAGAAGTAAAATGAGACATCAATTACCACATCTCTATGATGTCATCTTCCCGTGCATTAAAAACATACGCAAGTTATGACTTATTTATAAATGGAGCAGTAAGAAGTTTTCAGCCTGCTAAAACAGAAACGGAACTGTTCATTTTATTTATTTATTTGAAAGAAAAATCATAGTGACAAAAAAACAAAAACAACAAACACACAACACAAGGAATTCAGAACCTCCTGTTGGAATTTACAATGCAGTCTTCCAATAATGCAAGCAGTTCAGAAGTTACAGACTTGTATGAAGCTTTCCAACTTCCTCTGTAGGAACCAATAGTAATAGTCTCTGTCAATGGCATCAGTTTAAAAAGAGTAATGCCACTTTTGTTGAGAAGAAAAAAAAAAAAACACATTCTCAGTCTGGGTGATCTATATATATGTGACAGGAAGTCTGTGGGTGTTGTCACAGACGGGACATACATTTCTGCCTTGTTCAGACAATACACCAATTGTTATTAGGCGTCGGCTGCAAAAGTAGCCAGAAAAGGTCTAAGGGCATTGGAAAACTTCAGCAGAATGAGGCAATTAAGGCCTCTATAAGTAATCCAGAGGATTACCACTGAATTTCTGCATCCTGGGGCTTTGTGAATAAGGAGAGCAGTAGCTGAAAGTCTTCTGAGGAGGTGAGGTTGAGATTGATGTTTCTGTGTGATAAAAATCAAGAGACTTATTTTTCTGCTGTATGATAAGCAGGGTCTGCCCAGCACTAGGCTGTGCCAGACTCCCCAGATAGGTTCCTGTGTGGTGAAGGTAGACGCCCCAAGTGGCCAGGGTTTATTTTATGTTTGATTTTGTTTATGCTGTTTGGATGCTTGCACTTGTTTCCAGCAAGATGGAAGAATAAACCAAAATCTTTGTTTTCAACCGTCTTCGAATGCCTGTCTGTATAAATTCCGTGTGTAGTGAACCCATCCAGGGGGTCACACACCCCGCTACCGAGCGAACCCCTTACAATATATTACAAGGATTTTAACAAACTGTGTTGCAGATTCCTACCTTTTGATATTCTGGAGCAATAGCGGTTTTGTCTATGTCCATGTACAAAGTGAATCTGTATGGGTGTGATCAATCAGCTATTGCGCCTGCAGGGCTCAGAGGAAAGTGGCAGGGTCTGCATCCCTTTAGATGTCATTTCCATTTGGGAGTATCTCACCAAAAATGTAATATTTCTTGCAGGGAATGCCAAAAATCTGATCAAATGTACAATTACTGTGCAGTAAAGTGAATCATATTTCAAGAAGATGCCTTATCCACACATTGGAAATGCATGGGGTAATCCTCCCTGCTGAGCCTGTTTTGTGCATGCGCTGTAAAGAAACGTCCCCAGTGCCTGTTTTACCGTCCTGCTAGCGCAACACTCCAGTGTGAAAGCCCTCGGGCTTTCACACTGGAGACAATGGTGCGGCAGGTGCCATTTTTAACGCTATAGCGCCTGCAATACGCCCTCAGTGGGAAAGGGGTCCAAGTTCCTGCCTTGGTAACAGCCAGCCCTCCATTTCTTGTATTGGCTTTACAGGGCTAGGAACATAAAATGAGAAACCTCCACAATGGGGTCGCAGACAGAATAAAATAACTAACAAAAATGTGTAACTTATCCTTACTATCCAAAACTGAAAAGAATCTGAAGGTAAGCTTTATGGTAAACACTACAATAATACTGGTATGTGCTCACTAAAAAAAAAAATTGCTAGGCTTTCTCCTTAACAAACCTTTACTTCGATTTGAACAATGGACTTCTCCTATGGGAATTGGTACTAATATTTGAATTGGCAGCTCTCTTTTTTTTTTTATAATTATATAATTTTTTCTCACAAATGGCTGCCTTTAATCTCACCTCCTCAAATCCTCACATAACCCCGTGTCCCTCATTCTTTCTCTACCATATCCGCTCATCCTTTTCCATTTCTTCCTCATTAAATTTGCATTACCTTCATAGAGCAAACTGGGCTAGACAAGATAACAAGATCTATGGGACAGCAAGGCAGCCTATAGCACAGCATGAGGCGAGAGGCATTATGGGACGGGCTCTGCAAAGGTTATTTAGCATAGGCCATTTTCGCTGTTTGCACCTTCCTGGTATATTACAAACGTCTACTTTATGTAATGCCGCTCAGCGTTAAGTCAACGCGTTTTAATTAGAAGAGTATCAGATCAAGGTCATCCTGCCACCAAGCCTCGCTGTCCGATAATAATTACATTTTTGCAGAGAAAGGTTCCTTTCAATCAGTTTACCACGTATAAATGAGCTTCCCTTCATTCATTAAAAAAAAGCATCTCTCCTCATTAATAGGGGGCCTAATGTGATTTCCAGCAGGGCATTCAAAATGATACTGAAAAATAAGAACTAATTGGGCTACAAACAGCTGTATAAATGAACCAGGAGCATGGCAAAACCTGATCTCATCAGAAGCACAGAATGATGGGTAATGCCCATGGGCAATGCAAGGAGAACACAGGGCATGGAAAAAACACGTCATCAGGTATAACTGAGCAGGCCGGAGGCCTTGCATGGCAATCTGGTACATTTCAACAGATACACTGAGCACTTTCTAATACATGGCTAAAGGCTGTGCCTACATTCTCCTGTTCACAAGCACAGCAGAATGGATGTGCAGTGATGACCCATTACCGTCTATGGCAGTGGTTTCTCAACTCGGGTTCCTGCAGGAGGTTGCTAGGGGTCAGTGTTGCCAACCGTCCAAATTTTTACGGACAGTTCGTAAAAATGGGGACTTTTTCCCCCCGTTCGTAAATGTTCGTGGTTGCGGAAATGTGCCAGTAAAAATAGCCGAGACCGTTTTGGCTTGGAACTGCACATGGAGATTAGAGGCAGGGGGTGATGGTGGCTGCGGTGGCACCGCAGAGGGGGGATGGAGGCAGGGGGCAATGGAGGCAGGGAGTGTTAGTGGCAGGGGGTGATTGGAGGCAGGGGGTGTTGGTTGTACCGCAGAGGGGTATGGTGGCACCGCAGAGTGTGGGGGATGGAGACGGGGGTTATTGGTGGCACTGCAGAGGGGGATGGAGGCAGGGGACGATGGAGGCAGGGGGCCTGGGGGAGATTGGAGGCAGGGGGAGATTGTGGCACCGCAGAGGGGGGTGAAGGCAGGGGGTGTTGGTGGCAGAGGGGGATGGAGGCAGGGGGTGATATGACTAAATAATTTGCCCTTATTATATAGAAAATAACAAAAATATGTTTTTTTACCTTAATATCTACCCTAAATCACATTGCTATTTGCCTAGCGTACTTGTTTGTATCCTAAATACTGAAATGTGTACCTAAAAATGTAATTTAGTAACTTCTGTGAAATGCCAGTAAAAAAACTTGGCTGCGCCAGTAAATTTCGGGTGTTGTGCCAGTAAATTTCAATCTGGTAGGTTGGCAACACTGCTAGGGGTACCTTGAGCAATAATCCGTTTCTGCCTCTCAGATGAGCTCCCACTGACATCAATGATCTTTTTTGCCATCTGTAAGGAGTTAATTCTTCCTAATGACCACAAGTGTAAGGGGCATTCTTCCCACTGATCATCAAACTAATGTATCAGGAGATATAACAATTAGTAGGTGCTCCCTGCGATTGGCAAATTTATTTCAAGGGTTTGTCAGTTGAGAAAGGCTGGTCCATGGTGTAATACAGTGTGGTAATGGCTTTCCTTTATTCATCTGTATTGCAGCAATAAACCTCCACTGTGCGCACTGGACCAAGTTCTACCCTCTGAATCCCTTCCAATGTTTTCTCAAATGTTCAAACACCAAAACGCGGAGATAAAGGCAGAACTGTTTCACCATGTAGGTTTCTTGTCCACGTCCATCGTGCAGTATGAGGAGTTCATGTGTGCCAAAAAAGCTTGCAAACGGCTACCTCCTATAAAGTCTAAAATGTATAAATATACAAAGGTGTCTGTAAACCAGCCAAAGGATTTGTAGTTCTCTTTAACCGATTCTGTAAATGAAAAGGTCACATTCCCTAGTCGATGAATGAAAAGGATAATGCTAAATCAATGTCCAATGTGAGGGCTGGAGGTGAAGGGGCAGCACTAGAATCTGCAAGACAAGCTATTGCCTAGCAGGTGGACTGTGCGACGCCAAAGGCTGCCTGAACAGAACACCACACCCTTAGGGCTCCTTCACACGTACAGACAGTACGTCCATAATTTATCCATCCATTTTTGGATGAAATACGGACATACATGTATCCCTATGGGAAAGCAGGTGTCAGCGTATGATACCCGATCTCATCGGTACCCGACATGGTCCGATTCTGCAGACGGAGGAAAATTCTGCAGACGGTCCGTGTTCATCCGATCCCCCATAGGGGAGAGCGGAGATCTGACAGGGCGGTCCCTGCACAGTGTGCAGGAACCGCCCTGTCATCTGCCACCTTAGCGGGGATCAACGGAGCGATCCCCCCTGAGCAAGTGGATAAGAAAGGTACGGATCCTCACATGATCAGGACGTGGGAAAGGGCCCATAGGCTCGTAAAAACATTTTTTTCCATAGAGCTTTAGTTAGAATTACCTACCCCATGAAGTATGTCTCACGATGGGTAGGGCTTGCTGGATGCTGCAGAAATCATCATTGCAGGGCTGCCCTATCCTCTTTCTACGGCTGAACCTCTGGAGCTGTGGGAGGTAAAAGCTTGCGCCTCCAGGCTCAGCTGCACCAAGGATGATCCTAGAGGGACAGCTTTCTAGCCCTCTCATCCATGGGAAACGTTCTTCATTGTAATCAGTGAAAGAAGTTTCTCAATGGAGGACATGGCAGGAGAGGTGTGTCCCCATCCAATCATATTTAGTGCAGCTGAGCCTGGAGAGTCTAAGCAGTTTACCCCCATAGTGCCAGACATTCAGGAAGAGGACAGGGTTGCCCTGAAGTGAAACTTTCTATAACTTTCAGCAGCCAGAACATTATAAAATATACTGTACATACCTAATTTCACCGCTGCTTCCGGGTATGTCTTCTCCGGGACTGGGCGTTCCTATCTGATTGACAGGCTTCCAACTGTCGCATACATCGCGTCACGAGTTGCCGAAAGAAGCCGAACGTCGGTGCGGCTCTATACGGCGCCTAAGCACAGACGTTCGGCTTCTTTCGGCAACTCGTGACGCGTAGTATGCGACGGTCGGAAGCCTGTCAATCAGATAGGAACGCCCAGTCCCGCAGAAGACATACCCAGAAGCGGCGGTGAAAATAAGGTATGTACGGGGGAAAAAAACAGCCGATTGTCATTAGGACAACTCGGCTGAATGTAATGTTAAAAATTTATTTTTTGGGTGAACCTCCACTTTAAACCTGAACTTTGCAATGGAGGAAAGAAGTGTCTGCAATGATGAGGGTTATCAGCTGGGTATTTTCTTTCCATTTTTTGAACTAGCACTTCCAATATGGTGGGGGCTGACTAATTATGAGGCTGACAAAGACAGGCTTTTTATGAATACCATACAATGCAAAAACTAAGGGTTGTGGTATAAGGGTATTATGGGATGCTGGAGATATTATTCCTGGCTATATGTGTATGCAATGTGCTCCATATATGGACAAACACACACATTTCTTTGATTATATTTTGAACAACATAATTTTCCTCCTCGAGGCCAAAAATCCTTGCTGTGCACGCCTCTCCATTTCATCCATGCAAAGCAGTAAAGAACCAGAGCAATGTCTGCTTTTAAACAAGTTCAAGCATTTGTTGCTTCAATAAAATGCTACTCATTGATGACTACCAGTATCAGAGTGCAATGCAACGTGATCTTCGCAACTAACCACAGACAAACCCAGCCATGTACAGACACTAATGCGCTATGATGTCAGATCAAGGGACAACAAAATTGCACTTTCTTGGTAACATTCCTTTATTGTGATTTGTCATTCTGTTTTTTTTTTTTTTAATAGCAGAACATTTAAAACTGTGTCAACTTAAAGTGGAGGTTCACCCGGAAATGTTAAAGCGGGGGTTCACCCTATAAAAAAAATTCTAACACTACATCCAGCCCAGTTCTGCAAATAAAATTACACTGACCTTTTTTTTCGCCGTAGATATCGTTTATCCTTAGAATTCACCGCGCCGAGCCGACCTTCTTTCGGGAAGTCGTGACACGCTATATGCGCCCTCGTTTAGCATGTCAATCAATTGACATGTCAATAGGAACGCCCACTCCCGCGGGATTCCCTACCCGGAAGCCGCGGTGAATTCTAAGGATAAACGCTATCTACGTCGAAAAAAAAAAAAAAAGGTCAGTGTCATTTTATTTGCAGAACTGGGCTGGATGTAGAGCTGCTCAATGACACATTTTGTGATACCCTGGACACTTCAAATTATGCAGTACCCTTCAGATCTGTGAGCCAATGTGCATACTAAAATCCACCCACTGAAAAAGTTTCATAGCTAGGTGGAATTATCGTTGAAAGCAGAATAGACTTGCTCTATTATCCTGAACAAATTGAGTTGCCCTTCTCATATAGTAAATGACAAAGGCAATGAGAAAGTCAATATATTACAGATAACTGTTAATGTTATAGCTACACTCCTAACTTCAGGCCCTAACGGTCCTAGCTGAAGTGAAGACATTTTGTGATAGGCTCCACTTCTGTCTCTTCATGAAGACAATTCTGCTCAAACTCTACACAATGGGCATAAAACACAGACAATAAAAAGGCCGTCCTAGAGATATTCTGCATGAGGAAGATAAAACTGTCTGTGTGAACACCATGGTCATGAATCATGCAGAGGGCTGAATCACTTAGTCTGCAATACCACTTGTAAAGGATAGTAGTTTGGGCTCTCCAATTAACTCATTGAGCATTTCACATTAGAGATTTTGGCATCCTCAGGATGGTATTAGTAATGGAAGAAAAAAAAAACATAATGAATTAAAGAATTAGCATTGTGACCTTTGTGTGTGTGATTTATACATGCTTTCTCCTGATCCATCCAATGATGAATCTTCAGAGAGTTCAAATACTGTATTTATCGGCATATAACACGCACCTTCATTTTAAGAGGGAGGTTTCGGAATTTTTTTTCTTTTAAATAAAGAACGTTGAAGCAAAATAAGGGTCAGTGCCAATCAATGCAGCCTGATCAATGCCCATCTGCAGCCTCAAAATTGCCCATCAATGCAGCTTGATCAATGCCCATCTGCAGCTTCACAAATGCCCATCACTGCAGCTTGATTAATGCCCATCTGTAGCCTCACAATTGCCCATCAATGCAGCTTGATTAATGCCCATCTGTAGCCTCACAATTGCCCATCAATGCAGCTTGATTAATGCCCATCTGTAGCCTCACAATTGCCCATCAATGCAGCTTGATCAATGCCCACCTGCAGCCTCCCCATTGCCATAAAGGCAGCCCGATCAATGCCCATCTCAGGGAGGGGTGTGGGGCGCTGTCAGATTACATACAGCGACTCGGCGCCTCTTTAATAGGAAGTCCCACCTCCTGGACCGGCTTCTATCATAGACAGAACACTGGTCCAATGCCGGCCCAGCAGACGGGACTTTCTATTACAGAGGCCGCCGGGTAAACAGGAAATTCTCGCTGTATGTAATCTGACGGCGCTCGTCCCACCCCCCTCCCTGTTCTCTCCAAGGCAGCCCAAATTGCAGTATCTGCGTATAACACGCACACACTATTTGCAACAGATTTGCAGGGTGAAAAAGTGAGTGTTATACGCCAATAAATACAGTAGCTCTGCTCTGCAATAAATACAGAGCTCTGCAAAATACTATTCTCAATTCAAACTGACCATACTACAGAACACCAATGTCATTTTAGAAAAACAACCATTCTCTGAGGACAAGAAGTTGTTTGAAGTATTCTCGGAGGACAAGACACACACACACACACCCTTTGAGCCAGACACATGCATTGTGTTGAGTGTGCATTTTTTTGGCCACAGCAATCAATTAGCTTTCTTTAACTTTCTTTTTTTTAAAACCTGGACTATAAATATGACATTTTGAGAAGGATTGGTTATTATGTGCAACAAGTAATTTTACTTTTAGCACAAATGTCAGGCACCTTTCAATTATAAAGAAAAAAAGAGAAAAAAGAAGCTATGTATGCCCAATTGTCCGCCTCAGCTTGTAACGGAGGTCAATGGGACGGGTGATACACAGATACAGCATGGCTCCCGCTAACTCCCAATGCCCCTAAAAAGGAACCAGTTAGGACAGAAATATAGGAATTGCTATTGTTTACTTGGTTTTAAAGGTACAAGCCTCAGGGCCTGTCTTGCACTACTTGGTGAGTCACTGACCTGAAACGAGTAAATTCACATGATTAGACAGTATCTCTATGTAGAAAAACACGTACCACGATGGCAAAGTCAGCTTCCATATTCCTATTCTTTAGAAAGTGAATAGGCATTAAAACAAATGAATCTGAGAGTTTGTTTTAGGAGATTGGGTAATTTCCTTTGTAGCAGTCCTCCTAGCCTTCCTGAGGCAAAATTGCAATAGATAGTATTTAGAGCTCTAAACAGCTGTCACAAGAAATGTTAACAAAGAAAAGTACTTTTATAGGACTATTATTAGATCAATCTAGACACTGATGTACAGGCAACCCATTGAAGTCTATGCAGCCCACTGGCACAAGTGCAGCACTGCACCAAGCCATCTGGGAAGATGTAAACAAACCTTCAGCCCTACACGCGCACGTACACGCACGTCTGCCATAGGATCAAGAACTTCTTATCAGAGGGATACATTTCAATGGTAATGTGGTGAGAGGGAGGGGGCGAGAGGGGCCTTTAGAGGAAAATCTGCTCGGCTCTAATTTGAGTTGGAGATGGTCTTTAATAAAACAAAGTTAAAAGCTGAAGCCATGTGGTGCAATCATGTTCAAAGAGGTAATCATTTATATTTGTGAGCTATAAACTCAAGTACTCTGCCCAACAGCGGAAAGATAACACATATGGTGTACAGCGACACAGAAAACAACTTGATACATCTGAGTATGAGGCATGCATGGACCCCCCTTCCACTTCCCAATATTCAGTGCTTTGTGCCTGATTGCTGTCAATATTTTTTCAGAGTGCTCTAGTGGCCGGGGAAGGTTAGAGAAGGTATCTATTGGTGTTGAGGGATCAGATTCTTTTGTCTCAATGATCATCACACTGTATGGTCTGAGCAATGTACAAATGCAGTACAGAGACATCCTTGATGAAAACCTGCTCCAGAGCGTTCTGGACCTCAGACTGATGCAACGTTTATCTTCACTGTGTGCTCAGGGTCATTGTCCTGATGGAAGATGAAAGGAGTGGCTACGGGACAACTCTGTAAATGTCCTTGAGTGGCCCAGACCTGAACCGGATCGAATATCTTTGGAGAGATATGAAAATGGCTGTTCCTCAATGCTCCCCATCCAACCTGATGGAGCTTGAGAGGCCCTGGAAAGAATGGGAGAAACTGCCCAAAAGTAGGTGTGTCAAGATTGTAGCATCATACTCAAAAAGACTTGAGGCTGTAATTGGTGCCAAAGGTGCTTCAACAAAAGTATTGAGCAAAGGCTGTGAATACTTCTGCACCGTATTTATCTGCGTATATTGCACACTTTTTTCTCCTTAAAATAAGAGAAAAATCGTGGGTGCGCGATATACGCCGATACCCACGCTCAGTTTGAATGCCTGCGCGGACATATGCCGAATGCAGTACACTCGGCTACATTCAGCCAGGCTCGGCTTAACGCATAAACGTCACAGAGCGTGAGCACGAGCGAAGTCGAGCCTGGCCGAATGTAGCCGAGTGTACTGCACTCGGTATATGTCGGCGCAGGCATTCAAACTGAGCACGGGAAGCGGCGATTCGACGGGGAGACAGCGCGGGAGAAGCCGGGAGGACACCACCGAAGCCGCAGAATGACGCCGGACCCGACAAGGCCGCCGATGGACGCCGCGCAAGACACCAAAACTGTAAGTACTAAAAAATTTTTTTACAGGAATTGTGGGTCCACATTAGGGGTGCGCAATACCCCGATAAATACGGTACATGGGATTTTAAATTTGCAAAGGTTTCAAACTTTTTTCACGAAGGAGGAATAGTGCCCTATGGTTAGTATCATTGGGAGGAAAAGCGCCCCATTGTTAATGTCAGTGGAAGAAATGGTGCCCCATTGTTGATGTTCATTGGCAGAATTGTGTCTTGTATCAGTGGGAGGAATAGTGCTCCAAGGGCCGGGTTCAAGCAAGCAAAGAGCCGCAGTTTGGAGACCACCGATTTCGATGCTTTGAACAGGTTGCCTCTATTTGCTACGGGAAAATATTCCTCAATTGAAGGGACTCCTTTGAACCAAACCTTATCATAGAAACTTTAGATGCCTATGAGATGTTTTCATATCGATAAATAGCTCTAGTCTTTGACTACGTATGCACAGGCCAGCGAGGACCTCTTGTTACCAGAGTATGAAAGGATAACTTATTTTTAATAATTAGGACTGAGATTCTGCATAATTACAGCTGCTGGGCTGTCAGGAGGATCGATAGCGCTGCAGGCAATAAAACAGCGAGGCGTCTTTGATTTCAAACTTCTGTTCAATCTCGTTACAACAAAGACTTTCACTTAATTAAGGGCCAGAAAACGTCAATTTGTTTTAAACAAAGACTGATTTGTTTCATGGCCGATCTTCGCCAGGGAGAAAATGAACAGTGGATTTATCAATACAAATCTCCCACTCAGATCAGGTCACGTGTCCTAGGTGAGAAAGACTTCAAGGCAGTGATAGATATGAATTAAACCGGAAGAAATCATTTATTGTGTCAGGAAAGTGTGTTTGCCATTCTCGATCCCAATCTCTTAGTAGAAGACCTATGCAATTCCATTCATCAGTTCTCATTTTATTAGGATGAGTCTATGCAATCTCCAAACAGAGTCTTCAATATGTACGAATAAACTTTATCCTTTTCTTATTTCCTCAGCATTATTCCTACTCTCCCCACCTAGAACCTCTTCCTATTTACCCCACAACATATAACCTTTGATTAATATTTAAACACTCTGTACATTATCCAGGTAATACAGTGACACTGCAGGGTGCTCTTTATAATAACATTGTCCAACTAGAAAGGAAATGCCTGAAAAATTGTTAAAATGTAATCAAAATGTGTATATACCACAATAATATTATCAAGTGAAAAGAAAAAGCAGTGACACAAACATTCAAATACAAACCATACTTCCGGGGTCACGTGAGAAGTACGGAAGTACGGGCATTTGTTTGTATTTGAAATTTTTATTGCCGGCAAATGTGTTTTTACGATGTTTTTGTACATCCAACTGGAACTTTTTAATAATAAATAAGCCGCGTTTAAAAACGATAACACACTACTGGAGCTTTTTTGCTCTTTTTATGCCTTACTCTCATTTGGGAGACTGCATTTGGGATTAAGGTGAACGGACGGTGGCCATTGAACAAGGAGGAGGATCAGAGTCCGCTATATCAAGCAACCATGATCCATCTGAGACCCCGCAGAGGGCTATATCTGCAGGCGCTGGTGACCTAGCTACAACAGGAGGTTCACTCCTGGTAAGAGTTTTCATTTCTCCCATTGTGTGTCCCACAAAGTGCCCTATCCTTCTTCCCTTTGGGTGGTAGTGGAAGTTTGGAACATTCCCCTACGGTTACCGTATTTATACTGAAAAATTGTTAGAAGGCCAGCCATACATGGAGCGTTTTAGAGAAATTAGCTTGATTTCCCCCCATCAACACAGCGTATTGAGGCAGGACTCCCTCATCCCAGCCCACTGTCTCCTCCTAAAGCATCCACTAGTGACGATCACAGGTAAAACCCGGCATCCTGGCTGCACCCAAGTTGTTCGATCAATCAACTTGGTATATTCAGCCTGCCCATACACAGGTCGAATCTCAGCCAGGTTCCTGCTGAACTGGCCGAGATTCGAACCGTGTATGTCCAGCCTAAGGTGGACATTTACCCAGCTTGGATATGAACAGAGATAAACCCAGGCCCTGTGACACTAGCTGAGTGCATCCTCCTATTCATAATTGTAAGACATTCACAAGGGATTCTCCAACGAGTGAATAACCTGTATGACATTTCCTTGAGGCTACACAACTTGTTTCTACAAGGCCTCACACACATACGCTTTGTTTAATCTTAGCATGTTTACACTCCCAAAACCTGCAAATTAGGCATACATTTAACAAAGCATGTTACATTTTCGTAGCCCTTGGAGGACCCAGTCTGGAAGAACTGATTAAAGATCACAATTGGAATGCTTGTAAACAAGCTTTTAGCAGACTTTTAAAAGCTTCAGATTCATTTATACAATACAATTAAATAAATGCTGTGTGCATGAGAGCCTTCAGAGAAAGGCTAGCCATAGATGCTGAGATTAAATATAAATCCATAAACCTCACTATTTTCCTATTGTATGCGTTTTTCTGTCACGTTTGAGGATGAGGGTAACAGCATGCACATATGGGTAATATTCCCTACAAATATTCATGTAATCTTACAATTTACTCTATTGTGTCAGGTACTGATAAATGCCCGGAGACAAAAAGGAAAAATTGGAAGGAAAGGGATGGTCAGCACTCAGGATGAAATCCAAAATAGTATTTCTTTATTAAATGCATGTACAAAGCTGTAAAACAGTCTACGGGTTTTGAACGTTAGTTCTTAGTCATGGCTGATAAAAAACAAAATAAGTAACACTTAACCACTTAAACAATCACTAAAGAATTTTTTATTTTAATTTTTTAAATAACAAACATGTTATACCTCCTGGTCTTCAGGGGTCCCTTGGCGGTTGCCTCAGCTCCCCCCGCAAAGACTCAACACCTTCATGCGAGCGAGCATGGTCGTGAGTGCTTATGGGCGCGCTCAACACCATGCTCGCTCGCTCGCTTGCATGAAGGTGTGGAGTCCTTCATGCGAGCGAGCGATCATGGTGTTGAGTGCTTGTGGGCACGCTCCCGTGATACAACCGGCGGCCATAGCCGCTCACTGTATCACTCCACCCCCTGGCGCACCGCGTCATTGGATGCGATTGACAGCAGCGCAAGCCAATGGCACAGCGCAGGACTTTTGAGGGGTCAGGTAAGTAATCGGGGGGCCGCTAATACTTGGATGTTTCTTCACCTTAATGCATAAAATGCATTAAGGTGAAAAAACATTTTACCTTTACAACCCCTTTAAGGACTGTGCTTCTTTCTGAGGTTTGGTATTTACAAGTTAAAACAGGTTTTTGTGCTAAGAAAATTACTTGGAACCCTTAAAACATTATATATTTTTTTCTAACACCCTAGAGAATAAAATGGCGTTGTTGCAATACTTCTTGTCAAACCGTTTATGCGGAGCGGTCTTACAAGTCCACTTTTTTGGGAAAAAAATACACTTTTTTTAATCATAAAAATAAAAAAACAGTAAAGTTAGCCCAATTTTTTTTTTATAGTGTGAAAGATAATGTTACGCTGAGTAAATTGATACCCAACATGTCATGCTTCAAAGTTGCGCCCGCTCGTGGAATGGCGACAAACTTTTACCCTTAAAAATCTCCATAGGCGACATTACAGGTTGCATGTTTTGAGTTAGAGGAGGTCTAGGGCTAGAATTATTGCGCTCGCTCTACCAATCACATTGATACCTCACATGTGTGGTTTGAACACAGTTTTCATATGCGGGCGCTGCTCACATATGGGCTCTCTTCTGCAAGCGCGATCGTCGGGACGGGGCGCTTTAAATTTTTTTTTTCTTATTTGTTTTACGTTCATGGTTTTATTTTGACACCATTTTTAAAAATACATTTGGGTCGCTTTTGATTCCTATTATAAGGAATGTAAAAATCATAATAGAAAAAAAAAAAAACAACATGACAGGTCCTCTTAAATATGAGATCTGGGGTCAAAAAGACCTTCGATATCATATTTAGACTGAAATGCAATAAAAAAAGTCTCTTTAAGAGCATTGGGCGGAAGTGACGTTTTGAAGTCGCTTCCGCCCTGCAATCATATGGAGACGGGTGAGGGCCATCTTCCCCTCACAGGTGAATTAAAAATGCAAAAGGACCAGCGGTCGAAACGCGTAGAATGTTTTACAGCTTTGTACATGCTAAATACTATTTTGGATGTCATCTTGAGGGCCTACCATCCCTTTCCTTTATTCTGGTTCGTTGGAGGGGTCTGAGCCCTGGGCGAAGCTTTTATGTGGGGCGGTTGCAGCGTCGAAAAGTAAACTCCAGCTAGCTTCTAAAACAACATATGTTGCCGAACATTTTAAAAACCTTTCCACTGTCAAAGGTAGAGCACATTCCTTGGCTGACGTCAGCCCGCTGGCTCCTAGAGGGGGCTTACTGATGAATTCTATAGAAATGTGTCCATCCTTGGTGTTGATACACTTCCCTCAGCAGACATTTTAAGCCTCTGCAATATTTAGGCAGACACCTTTCCTGTGATGTTTTCTTCTAATGAAAATGACTGCAGACACCCAACCCCCGCCTGCTTCACACCACAATGTCACAAGAAACTCATTCCAAGTGTCTTCACACATCCTCCCCCATGACTGAAACTTCTCATCCAGCAAAAGTGGAGCTCTTCCCATTCCCATACCACCAACCAGCATGGACAAGGCCAGCTCCTGACCCACAAGCACACAGATGTTCACATTCACATGCTTGTCAACAGGCAGCACCTCATACATTACTAGGGCATTCATACATTATGTATACATGATTACAATATTCAGTAATTAGATCCCTTTAGAACATGTTCAAAGATGCTATTCACTATAATTTATAGAAAGTATCACTGAAAACAGGAAATTTGCGGCTATTATGTAAATTGAGGTAAAACCTTGAAGGGCTTGTTCTCCTACATGCGGTTTCAAATGGAACATAATCTGAAAAAAACGTCAGGTAAACACCTTTGCTCTATACAGATCTTCACGATAGGCTGCTTCTGATCCCAACCGCCAGCAGCTATCTGTTGCATGCAAAGGCAAGCAGGGAAGAAAAAAAAACATCTGCTCAGTTTTTCTGCAGTCTTCTACAATCAGAAGCAGCAAGCATTTTTCAGCATGAAAAAAAAAAACGTTGTTTTTCAGCATGTCCAAAAAACAACGTTTTTTCCAACTTCATCATTAAAAACGACCTTGCCCACACACCAATGTTTTAAAAAAATGATGAACAAAGCGTGGTGACGTACAACACGTACGACGGCACTCTAAATGGGAAGTTCTATTCGCCTTTGGGCTGCTTTAGCCGATTCCGTGTTAGTAAAAGACGATTCGCGCTTTTCTGTCTGTTACAGCGTGATGAATGTGCTTACTCCATTATGAACGGTAGTTTTACCAGAACGAGCGTTTCCGTCTCATAACTTGCTTCCAAGCATGTGCGGGTTTAAAACGTTGTTTTTGCCCACACACGAACATTTTTTACAGCCCGAAAAATGAAATTTTTAAAAACGACGTTAAAAAATGCAGCATGTTCGAATTCCTTTTTTTTGTCGTTTTTCAGAAGCCGAAAAACGATGTGAAGCCCACACACGATCATTTTAAATGACGTTTTTAAAAACTTGTTTTTTTTTATGTCGAGAAATGATCGTGTGTACGCGGCATCACAGATCTATAATGTGTCCTGACAAGAGAGAAAAGGAAGAAATGGCTGCACATCCAAAGTTTTCAAAAGTGCCTTTTATTGCAGACGGTCAAAATACACCAGGGACACCAGGTGTTGGTCACGTAGATGCGTTTCACACATCTGATCTGTGCTTAATCATTACCTAATGATCAAGCACAGATCAGATGTGTCCATAAAAGGCACTTTTGGAAACTTTTGATTATTTTTCTCAAGTTTTTACGGAGGCTGGCGGGGGCTAGCACTCCTACTTGGTTCCAATCAAGGTATTGCACACACCTGCAGCAGCAGATTCCTCTTCTTTTGATTTTGTCCTGACCAAAGTTGGAAAGATAACAGTTACCAGGTTTGAAACTCATTCAGGACACGTACATGTATGGAGGTTGTATGTTCTCCCTGTGGTTGCATGGGTGTAGCCAACCTTTGCCCCACACACATTGGGTGTAGAACCATGACGGGCAGCCCCAATGTGAATGTGCACAAGGTAGATAGGGTGGTCCTCAAGCCCAGGAATTACCAAAGCTTTCTGCGTCATTATAATGTTGGCAGAGAGATCGGAGTAAGCAGCCCCAGCTCTCTAATCTCTGCACTGCATGTCGGAGACACGGCAAACCAGAGAACTGATCGCTCCCAGTTCACAGCCTTCCTCCCTTTTAGTACTGAGGCTACTTTCACACTGCTCTGATGCAAAAACATGGTAAAAATAGTAAAATACATATGCATTTTTGCTTTGTCTACAGTGCATTTTGCACCTGTTAAAAAAGGACACGTGACTCAAAAATGGACCAAAAAAATGAAACCACAGGGGCATTTTTGCTGTGTTTTTCTTTCAATTCAATGGGGAGGTGTGTTTTTGGTGCATTTTTATTTTTTATCACACCAAAAATGCAGCATGCAGGACTTTTAAAAACGCAACTGGATGGAGTGAAGAACTCCATAGGATTTATTGGTCATGCATTCATTTTCCTCTCTTGGTAAGGCAAAAACCAAAAAAAAAAGCCGATCAGTGTGAAAGGACCTTAGAAGCATGAATCTGCTCCGTTTTTTATGTATAGAAGAGTGGTGCAATCTTGTGCTTGCACCACTCTGCTAATCACTTGGCAACCACCCACAATGCACTGCGGGCGCTGAAAGCAAAGCGACATACCCATACCTTGCTGCCTACTTTTGGGTTCAGGGAACGCACCCCAGTCTGGCACCCGCTGTGATTGTACATGCAACCAATGGGGGGGGATGTTCAGGACAAAAATAAATGCCTTGAATGTCCTTTATACAAGACAGACGGCATGGAGAACAAGAAGCTGTCTTTAAACATATTTTGTATTGTGTTTTAGTCTTGTCTTTTATAACCATGTCTACTTTAGAACAATACTGGTAGGTCATTTGTTTTATCATCTGTGTGTCTGCTATATTCTATGAATGCACTGTGAGCCCGTACAGGCAGTTCCCCCAGCTGACTGAGTAGTCTGTCATTTTGCCCAACAGGGGTCCCAAGGAAAGTGATTTTCTGTTTTTTTTTGAGCTCTGAGGAATTTGCAAAAAAAAAATATTTTTTTAATTTAATTTTTTTTTGTAACTGAAGCCTCAGTGCAATAAAAATAAAAGAACGTAAACACCATATTATTCCCTTAACAACTTTTGTCTAATTCTGAGATTATAACAGCCTTCTACAAATACAACAAATACTACAAAGAACAGAAAACATACAACTGAAAGACCGTGAACATGGAAACCCGCAGAAAATAATCCCTTGATATGAAGATGAATGATTATAGCACATTTTTTCCCAAGACGCTGCAGGAGACCACCACATAGGGCAACAGCAGTGAAACATTAACATAACAGCTACTCAAATGAGGCATATATCCTTCTTTAGAGTCACGACTACCTTAATGATTCAAGACAAACCCATAATGTAATAATAAAAATAACTTCTAGCTATAATGAATTAACTCTTGATGGGATCTACATATTGCAGTCTGTGAGAAGGGTGGTTAGAACATTTGACGATCAGCCTTAACCTGTCCTAGGTATTTGGAAATCTTTCACCAAAACAGAGTATATATAATCAATTAAGCCCGATATCTATGTACAGTTATAAAGGATCAAGATTCGTTTCCAAATGTGTTTTTTTTTATAAGGATAAAGCCCCAAAAGATGAGCGAGATGTCAGCGGACAAATTAATACTAATTATAAAGCACGTGATTAGAGTCTGAAGTTCCAATTGGCTTAAAAAAAGGGTGGGCTCGGGGCACAGAGCACTGCGTCCTGAGCCCACCCAGAGATTTATGGCTCGATAAAACCAGTACATTTCCTGTAAATATATTTGAATTAAAGAGAAAGAAGACAAATATATACAAGACTACATACTGTATATTTCATCAGGACTGACATGCAGGTGTAAATCTAAAGCACTAGATCCCAAATACATGAAATCTCACAGTGAAAAATCTACAAAGTCAATTTTTGGAAGTGTAACATCTCTGGTAGAGCAGTTTTTTTTAAAAAAAACGAAGATAATTTTTTTTTTTTTTTTTTAGGCAAGATGAAAAAGATGTAGGAAAAAAAGTTTGCAGAGTCCAGAGCTTTCACAAGGGCAAGCCAAATTTCCTTTTTAGGGGTGTTGTGATTGACTCCCTTCATCAGGACTTTATGGTCGAAAATGAGAAAAGTTAAAATTGTACACTGCGGGATTAAATAATGGAGGTCCAAACTTTCCCAAAAACACTCCATCAGCTGTTTCATGTTCATGAAGAGATTTACTAGGGCACGCGCCTAATTTTCTTTCCTCAAATGTGGCCGACACATGGGCGTGTACTGCACCGAATGGTTTAGAAGGGTTGTGTCTTATCCTCACCACTTCTGACATTTTGTCTATTGCTAAATATAAAGTACCGATCTATACATCCGAAACCAGCAATTTGTCTACGACCAGATGATGACTGGAAACAAGTTCACTACGAGACACTTGTTCAGCAGCCCTCCTTCAGTCACCGCTGTTGAAGGAAAGCGAGTGATTTGTCTATTGCATCTTCTCAACTGATCCAGAGGTCATATGACTTTGATCCTTCCACACCAGAAGAAAAGATAAGGCAAAGAAATACATCTGTGTGGCAGGTGCTTCTGACCAGCAGAGGAGCTCAATATGGCCCCCAAGAAATGAATAATCACAAGTAATGTTCAGAATCAAAAGTTGGTTGTAAAGATGAGACACCCCTTGACCATATATGAGTATGCAAAGGGCAATAAAGAGTGTAAGTTCACCTTTTACACTTACCTCCATGGGTGATTAGCTGTCACTTCCCATGCAGCCAGTGCAAGAGTCTAGGAATCCGAAAGCCCAGTTTTCCTTCCCTATACAGTATATCACTATGGCTAGCAGGATAGATCAGAGCAATTCTGATTGGTCACGTGCTAGCATGTGACCACTTTAATGGCTTAGAATTGCTCTGATCTATCCTAGATGTCCTGAGAAGCTTGCTGAAGTTTTGTAAGGAAAGTTGTGCCACACCAGCTTATACAGACTTTTTAAAAGATTTTAATTTTGCAACAGACAGCACGTTTCGTGGGCTCAGCACTTCCCCTTCATCAGGGCTAAAAACAGGATGATTAAGGCACTTGGATTGGAAAGGAAAGGGGTTGTAAAGGTTAAAAAAAAAAAAAAATAACGAACATGCCATACTTGCCTCCACTGTGCAGTTAGTTTTGCACAGAGTGGCCCCGATCCTTGTCTTCTGGGGTCCCTTGGCGCCCCTCTCCCAAGGGGGTTAGCTTGCAGGCGCACGCCCGTGTGATACAGTGGCGGCTATAGCCGGCGTGCGGCGTCATTGATTTGATTGACAGCAGCGGGAGCCAATGGCTGCGCTGCCATCAATCCAATGATGAGGCCACAAGAGCTGGGGGATACCAACGCGGGATCGCGCCCACGGAGATTCGTGCCTCAGGTAAGTAAAACGGGTGCTCGGGGGGGCCTGTAACTATTACATGTTTTTTCACCTTAATGCATAGAATGCATTAAGGTGAAAAAAAACGGAAGATTTATAACCCCTTTAAGTAAGAACAGAGCAGGGCTTTCAAATCTGGGCTGCTGCATAGGCTGCCTAAGCGTTGACAGCTAATCACCCTCGGAGGTAAGTGCAGCGAACGCCAGGGGTGGGGGGTGAGGGATGAGGAGGCTGTTGGTTCTCATTTTCATTTTTAGTGGAAAGGTGAACTTACACTTAAACTGCAGAAACCCTAAGGAACCAGATTTTAGATTACTGTATCCAGAGATAACTGCAGATCAGTTGCTCCAGGTTACCATAGTTTTCATATCGCATTGTGTATTGCACCATCTATTGAATAAGCCTGTTTGACATAAGCCAGTACAAAAGATGACACACGCAGAACACGATGCCCTTTGAGTGTGGGTGGTTATTCGCCTCTACAAGTTCCAGCATACTCTGCCAGCTTTTTGGAATGTGTTGGGACCTGTAGTGCAAAAACAGCTGGAGAGACATGAGATGCATCTCCACAGTTCACATACACGTCACAGGTCATTGGATCTGTCCTTACTGGTTCAAATGTCCCTCAACCACTAAGAAACTTTCAGTATGACTCAGCCCAGGAATGTATACAAACATATGACACACCACTATCCAAACCAAACATCTCCTCTACAATCCGGATCTTCACCACATTACAAACAGCAACATTGTTACACATAGTTTCTTTCCAGAGCTCAGTTGTGTGTGATGGATGCAACTTCATCGATTACAGAAGCTGTTAGAGCTAAAATCAGAGAGTCATTTGACAATTACAGAAAAGATCAGTCGATTAATAAATGATCAAGTTACAAATGTGTTCCTGATTGAGAGAAATACACATAGAAAGCCACAGAAATGGACCACCCAGAAGTTCCCACATTGTACTGTGTCATGTCCTTTTGTTTTTATTGAGAAATAACAATAAACGGATTTGTTAGGCCTCATGTACACTGGCTGCTCCTAAACACGTTTAGAAGACTTCAACGTCTTTGGACGAAGCCCCTAAACTCAAATCAATCAAAGCCTGTGGCCCAGATTCTCAAAGGACTTACGACGGTGTAGCGCCATGTACGCCGTCGTAAGTCCGAATGAGAGCCGTCGTATCTATGCAGCGGATTCTTAGAATCAGTTACGCATAAATTCGGCTAAGATTTGAGCGGCGTAAGTCTCTTACACCGTCGTATCGTAGGGTGCATATTTACGTTGGCCGCTAGGTGGCGCTTCCGTAGATTTCGGTGTCAAATATGCTAATGAGCTAGATATGCCGATTCACGAACGTACGTGCGCCCGGCGTAGCAGCATATGTCGTTTACGTAAGACATACGCCGGCGTAAAGTTACCCCTCATAAAGCAGGGGTAAGTCATGTTAGGTATGGACGTCGGAAACGTCGGAACAGCGTCGTGTTTTACGTCGTTTGCGCAAGTCGTCTGTGAATGGGGCTGGACGTAAGTTACGTTCACGTCAACTAGGCATTGAGCGGGCATAATTTAATATGAAAATTCGACGTGATACAGAGCATGCGCCGTTCGAAAAAAGCGTCATTTACGTGGGGTCACGATTAGTTTACATAAAACACGCCCCCCTGTTCCTCATTTGATTTAGGTGCGCTTACGCCGGCACATTTACGCTACGCCGCCGTAACTTTAGACGCAAGTGCTTTGTGAATACAGCACTTGTCTCTCTAAGTTGCGGCGGTGTAGCATAACTACGATACGCTACGCCCGCCTACATTTACGCCGCTGACTGTAAATCTGGCCCTGTGTGTGTCCATGTATAAATAGCCTTTTATCCGAGTTTATGGGCATCCCTCTCCTAAACGCAGGAAAATCATGTCAGGAACGTTTTGGCCAAAAACGCAAACCATGTGTAAAATGCGCCTAAACATTAGTAGCGTTTAACACATGCGCATTTATTCATTTCAATGGCAAGTAGTCTGGCCAACTGAATGATGAAGACTCCGAAAGCTAAACGCAGCAAAAACGCGCCTTTTTGCCGTGTTTATCGTTTTTCTACTGCCAGGAGTTTCATTTAAAGCAGTTGTATAACGCTGTACTTTTTTTTTTTTTCCCCTTGCAAGGTAAAGTCATAATGTGCTAGTATACATTGCATACTAGCACATTATGTGATACTTGCCTTAAAACAAAGCTGTTCCAGCGCTGCAATGTCAGCACAGCAGGGGTTCCGATCTTCATTTGTCTTGCTTCCAGTTTAACGGGCATAATGCATCAAGATAAAAAAATCTTCTGCCTTTACAACCCCTTTAGGCCCCTTTCACACGGACGGATAAAATGGTGCTTTTAGCTACGGATTTTCTATTTGTCTACCGCAGCTAAAAGCACACAATGTTTTCCTATGGCCCCATTCACACAGCGTTTACGTGCGATTTCGTTACATGCGGTTTGGTGCAAATAGAAAAAATTGAATTGAATGCGCCCAGGTGCGATGTAGCGCAGCTATATGCACATAACCGCAGGTAATCGCAGTCTTTTTTGTCAACTGCGGATAGCAGCGTTGAAAAAAATAAAAAAAGAACAGGAAGCACATCATAATCCCAAAAAATAAAAAGGGTTGCTATGGAAATGAATACCGCAGCTAAACACAGCCGCACGTAAACGCATGTAATCGCAATGTGCAAATGCAGCTAATCGCAGTGCCTGGAGCCTTGAATTTCACAAAACATTGGTAGTGCTTTTTACTTCGGCAAGTGCAGCCAACAGAAAGCCAGGCTGGAACAATCAGCGTGGAGTTCCAGAATGTCAATAAAACAAACAATGTGCAGTCTCATCCATACTTCTCTACACCATGTAATGCCCTGTACACACGATCGGTTCGTCTGATGTAAACGGACCGATGGACCGTTTTCATCGGACGAACCGATCGTGTGTGGGCCCCATCAGTATTTTTCCCGTCGGTGAAAAAAAAAATAGAACCCGTTTTAAATCTTTCTTATGGTTAAAAAAACGATAGAAAAAAACGATCGTCTGTGAGGAGATCCATCGGTCAAAAATCCACGCATGCTCAGAATCAAGTCGACGCATGCTCGGAAGCATCGAACTTAATTTTTCTCAGCACGTCGTTGTGTTTTAAGTCACCGCATTGGACACGGTCGGATTCCTCCTCTGATTCCTCCTGTATTGTTTTGTATTGTAACTGTACTGTCTTGCCCCCATATTGTAAAGCACTGCGTAAACTGTTGGCGCTTTATAATGGTGGTCACTAATTGCGGGCGCGCTCCTGTGAGCCATAGCCGCTCACTGTATCACTCAGCCCCGCCCCTCGGCGCGCCACATCACTGGATGTGATTGACGGCAGCACCAGCCAATGGCTGCACTGCTCTCAATCCATCCGCTCTAGCCAATCAGCGGTCAGGCTGAGCGGTGAAGAGGATATCAGGACTACGCGGGACTTTCGAGGGGTCAGGTAAGTATAATGGAGGCTGGGGGCGTTGGCATCAGATGTTTTTTCACCTTAATGCATAGATTGCATTAAGGTGAAAAAACATTTTCCTTTACAACTCCTTTAAAGGAGTTGTAAAGGATTTTTTTTTTTTTGCCTAAAATTAATGTCTGCAAGGTAGACAGACAGAATAGTGTAATGATTCTGTTAAAAAAACTAGTAAATACCTATTAAATTCCTTCATCTATATCACCTCCGGCGTTCTAGTTTCTGTTCTCTCATTCACTTCCTGGTTTGCGGCGCTCGTTCATGTAAGAACTACATTTCCCAGTATGAATTGCGGCACGCCCAGTAATTCACACCTCCTTGTGGTCTCTAACACGTAGAGAGCGTCCTGCCGCACAGATGTAGTTCCCAGGAGGGGGTGAGCATGTCGCTGACCACCGCAGTAAAGCCTCCCATCACGGTGGTCAGTAAAATCAGACAAGCAGGTGAACAGAACAGAGAAGAAATAGAGCAATTTCTGAGCAAAAACGAACAATGAGGAATGTCTGCAGGTAAAGGATGCTTATTATGAAAAAAAATGTTTTCCTTTACAACCCCTTTAAGGCTGTAGCAAGTTTTTTGGACAGCAGAGGCCCAAGTTATTTCAAGGGGTTGTAAAGGATTTTTTTTTTCCTAAATAGCTTCCTTTACCTTAGTGCAGTTCTCCTTCACTTACCTCATCCTTCCATTTTGCTTTTAAATGTCCTTCTTTCTTCTGAGAAATCCTCACTTCCTGTTCTTCTGTCTGTAACTACACACAGTAATGCAAGGCTTTCTCCCTGGTGTGGAGTGTCGTGCTTGCCCCCTCCCTTGGACTACGGGAGAGTCAGAACACTCTCTACGTTGCAGATAGAGAAAGGAGCTGTGTGTTAGTGGGCGTCCTGACTCTCCTGTAGTCCAAGGGAGGAGGCGAGCATGACACTCCACACCAGGGAGAAAGCCTCGCATTACTGTGTGGAGTTACAGACAGAAGAACAGGAAGTGAGGATTTCTTAGAAGAAATAAGGACATTTAAAAGCAAAATGGAAGGATGAGGTAAGTGAAGGAGGACTGCACTAAGGTAAAGGAAGCTATTTAGGGAAATAAAATGTACCTTTACAACCCCTTTAAGGTTTTGAAATTCAGAAAGCCAGTTTAAAAACAAAATAATAATAATCACAGTTTTTGTGTCAGCAATGACAGCTAAATACAGTTGAGTAATGACCTCCAGCAACTATGTACATTAGGGGTTCACTGACTGCAAACTCTCATTCATAGTACAAGCATGCCACAAAAAGACACAAACACAACATCAAGCCTCTATGCTTGGCAACCAAAATGTAAGTACTCATAATACAAACACAAAAGATAGTAAAATAATAAACTATAAATAAAAATAAACAAACCATAATATAACAAACATCCAACACGACTTCACTGTACAGGGATCCTGAAGGTGCCATAACATTACGTGTCGCAGCGTTTCTCATGGACCACATATGATAAAGATACATAGAGATTTCTGCAGGTGTTGCTGTACTAGATAATCAAGTTCTACATACATATGGAAGAATCCATTCAGGCTGATCTGAGCACTTTCACTAGAAGCAATGAGCTGCAGGCTGCTGGTAATACAGGATACATAAAGGACAAAAGAAGGGAGAGGAAAGCACCAACATCATATAAAATAAAAGTAAAATGAAATGAAAGTGACTGCAAGCTGCCGGGATACTCAAAGACAAGACCTCCCATCACGCCATTGACCTGAGAATTGTAAAGAGCAGGATGTTTCTTTTATCCTTTATCATCATCTGCTGCTCTTCTGTCGCCTGCTTTGGTGGCACATTTCATATCCAAGTATATAATTGCTGAGAAGAAAATGACACCGGGGAAATTATCTCTGACAAGCCCGGATGCAGAAGCCTTATCCTAGCCAAGTAATACCCGTGTAAGTTCTGTCGCTGACCTACCTTACAAAGCCCAGGAGAACAGCAGTTGGCAGGGAAGGAGAAGGGATCTGAGGAACACACCAATATAATAAATCCAGCGAGTAAGGAAGACATTGAGGTCATGCAAAGCTTTGTATCCCTTCTCTGGCTAAGCATGCTGGTTTACAGGCAGGGCAGGAAAATGCAGGAATCTCTTCCTCGTCTCCCCTCCTCCTCCCCTACCTCCACCCTCCCCCTCTACAATCCTCCTCCCCTCCATCTTTTGTTCAGTGTCTCCTCTGTGCACACAATGTGCCTGACTTCTCCGACTACTGTACAACACCCTGTATGATGATCCCTGACCTCAACTACTGTACTACACCCCGTATGATCCCTGACCCCTCAGACTACTGTACAACACACCGTATGATGATCCCTGACCTCAACTACTGTACTACACCCCGTATGATGATCCCTGACCTCTCCGACTACTGTACAACACCCCGTATGATCCCTGACCCCTCCTATTACTGTACAACACCCCGTATGATGATCCCTGACCCCTCCGACTACTGTACTACATCCTGTATGATGATCCCTGACCCCAACTACTGTACAACACCCCGTATGATGATCCCTGACCTCTCCGACTACTGTACAACACCCTGTATGATGATCCCTGACCCCAACTACTGTACTACACCCCGTATGATGATCCCTGACCCCTCCGACTACTGTACAACACCCCGTATGATGATCCCTGACCTCTCCGACTACTGTACAACACCCCGTATGATGATCCCTGACCCCAACTACTGTACAACACCCCGTATGATCCCTGACCCCTCCGACTACTGTACAACACCCTGTATGATGATACCTGACCCCAACTACTGTACAACACCCTGTATGATGATCCCTGACCCCTCCGACTACTGTACAACACCCTGTATGATGATCCCTGACCCCAACTACTGTACAACACCCCGTATGATCCCTGACCCCTCAGACTACTGTACAACACCCTGTATGATGATCCCTGACCTCTCCGACTACTGTACAACACCCCGAATGATGATCCCCCACCCCTCCGACTACTGTACAACACCCCCTATGATGATCCCTGACCCCTCCGACTACTGTACAACACCCCGTATGATCCCTGACCCCTCAGACTACTGTACAACACCCTGTATGATGATCCCTGACCCCAACTACTGTACTACACCCCGTATGATGATCCCTGACCTCTCCGACTACTGTACAACACCCATATGATGATGCCTGACCCCTCCGACTACTGTACAACACCCCGTATGATGATCCCTGACCCCAACTACTGTACAACACCCCGTATGATGATCCCTGACCCCTCCGACTACTGTACAAAACCCTGTATGATGATCCCTGACCCCAACTCCTGTACAACACCCCATATGATGATCCCTGACCCCTCCGACTACTGTACAACACCCTGTATGATGATCCCTGACCCCAACTACTGTACAACACCCCCTATGATGATCCCCCACCCCTCCGACTACTGTACAACACCCTGTATGATGATCCCTGAACCCAACTACTGTACAACACCCCGTATGATGATCCCTGACCCCTCCGACTACTGTACAACACCATGTATGATGATCCCTGACCCCTCCGACTACTGTACAACACCCCGTATGATGATCCCTGACCCCTCCGACTACTGTACAACACCCTGTATGATCCCTGACTCCTCCGACTATTGTACAACACCCGGTATGTTGACCCCTCTGACTACTGTACCTGCTACAACACCCCGTATGCTGATCCCTGACCCCTCCGACTACTGTACCTGCTACAACCCCCCCCCCTCCCCCAGTATGATGATTCCTGACCCTTCCGACTACTGTGCCTGCTACAACCCCCCCCCCCCCCCCCGTATAATGATCCCTGACCCCTCTGATTACTGTGCCTGCTACAACACCCCGTATGATGATGCCTGACCCTTCTGATTACTGTACAACACCGGTATGATGATCCCTGCCCCCTGCGACTACTGTACCTGCTACAACACCCCGTATGATGATCCCTGCCCCCTCCAACAACTGTACAACACCCCGTATGATGAACCCCGACCCCTCTGACTACTGTACCTGCTACAACACCCCGTATGATGACCCCTGACAGCAAACTCTTCATATGGCTCATATTCTGACAACTGCTGCTGTGTCTTCTCTGCTGCAAACCTCCTTTGTCTCTGGATAATAAAAACACCTTGATAGCTATACAAAGAGACTGCTTCCAAAATGCAATACTCTTTCCATATTCAATGTTCATGCCCTCTAATACACTTAACTATACTTAACCACTTCAGCCCCAGAAGGATTTACCCCCTTTCTGAATGGGCCATTTTTTACGATACGGCACTGCGTCGCTTTAATTGACAATTTTACGGTTGTGCAGCGTTGTACTCAAATGTTTTTAAAAAAATATATAAAAATAAATGTGTGCCTTTTTCCCCCACAAATCGAGCATTCTTTTGGTGGTATTTGATCACCTCTGCGATTTTTATTTTTTGTGCTATAAGCGACAATTTTGAAATAAAAAAAACAATATTTTTTACTGTTTGCTATAATAAATATCCCCATTTTATTTAAAAAAACAAATTTCTTCATCAGTTTAGGACGATATGTATTCTTCTACAGTTTTTTTTAACAAAAATATCGCAATAATAGTATATTGATTGGTTTGAGAAAAAAATTGAGTCTACAAAATAGAGAATAGATTTCTGGCATTTTTATCATTTTATATTTTTACTAGTAATGGCGGCGATCCGCGATTATCGGGGACTGCGACATTGCGGCTGACAGATCGGACACTTAACACTTTTTTGGGACCAATGACATTTCTACAGCGATCAGACTTAGAAAAATGCATGATTACTGTGTTAGTCCTGGTTCACACTGGTGCGTTTTGACATGCGATTTGACATGTGAAATCGCATGTCAAATCGGCGGCATTTGCACCATCCTAATTGGTGCGATGCCGCATCTGCGGCGCTGCACAGATTTAAAAAATACGTTTCTGTACTACCTTTTGCGATTTCGAGCTGCGATTTACATTGACATCTGTGCAGAAACCTGCACAGATGCATCTGCAATTGCGGCCAAAATCGGGACCGACAAGCAGGAGTGAAATGGAGTTCAGCAAAAGCCCAGTGTGAACTACCGCTCACTGCTTCCTGTGTTGAGAGGATAGCTGCCTTCGCTCCTGACTCGGTCTGACGTCACTGCTTACTTTACTTGGCTCCACCCTGACTAGTTTTGTCGTATAGATGAAACTAGTCAGGGTGGAGCCAAGTAACGTAAGTGGTGACGTCAGACCGAGTCAGGAGCAAAGGCAGCTATCCTCTCAACACAGGAAGCAGTGAGCGGTAGGAGATGCCGTGAGTTCACCGACACTGGGCTAATGTGTGGGATTGTGATTAATGCGGATTTATTTATGCCATATGTGAGTGTACATCTTGATGGAATATAAGTGTTTTATGATTAAAGTTTTAAAACGGGGTTACGCTATGTCGGCTCCCTTCCCGTCTATCTACACAACCCCCGTTTCCTTTGAGCACGTGTGTGGAGGTGTCATCTTCTGTTTACAGCAAGATCTCTTTATCTCCTGGGATTAGGCGGACTTTTACCTTATTTTAATATCCATCACATTTCTGTATAAGTGTGATTTCACTAACCAATCAGAGAAAGTATACGTTTTGTGATGTATACATGTACAAGCGCTACCTGGTTTATATTTATATATTTGTGTATTTATATTTACCCTTTGATTTATATGTCTGACTGGTTTCTGGTAAGCCGGTGTTATAAGGTAGCAGCTATAGCCATTAATGTTGGCATTATTTATTAGATCTGGGGGGATCATTCCTATGAGTGCTTGTTTTTGTTTTTGAGATTAGGCGGAGTTCTCAAACACAATTTTTTTGTTCATTCTTTTTATCTACCAGTATAGACAATAGGCCAGATTCAGTAAGAGTTAGGCCGGCGTATCAGTAGATACGCCGACCTAACTCGGAATTTGCGCTGTCCTAAGTTTAAGTGTATTCTCAAACAGAGATACACTTAAACCTATCTTAGGGTGCAATATTTAGGCTGACCGCTAGGTGGCGCTTCCATAGCGGTCGGCGTAGAATATGTAAATCACTAGATACGCCTATTCACGAATGTACGCCCGGCCGAAGCAGTACAGATACGCCGTTTACGTAACGCATTATCAGGCCTAAAGTTATTTCATCAAATAGCTGGAATAGTAATGTTAAGTATGGCCGCCGTTCCCGTGTTGAAATTTGAAAATTTTACGTTGTTTGCGTAAGTCGTCCGTGAATAGGGTTTTACGTCCACGTCGAAATTTTCATTTACGTCCATGTCGAAATCAATAGGACCGTGCGGCGTACTTTGCTGCAATGCACACTGGGATATGTAGGTGGACGGCGCATGCGCCGTTCGTAAAATACGTCAATGACGTCATGTCAAGCCCCATTAACATAAAACACGCCCCCTCAGCCGAATTTGAATTAGCCGCCCTTATGCCTACCCGATTTACGCTACGCGGCCGTAACTTAGCAGGCAAGTACTTTGTGAATCATGTACTTGCCTCGCTAACTTACGGCGGCGTAGTGTAAATGCCATACGCTACGCCGCCGCAACTATGCGCTCGCCATCCTGAATCTAGCTAAATGTTGTGAAAATCTTGGCAAGCTGCCCAGTTTTTTTTTCTTTTGACAGCAGAGTGAGCAGAGAACTCTGTTACATGAATGAATCGGGAAATTCTGCATCGAGATTGTGAGGGGAGTTGAATCAAGATCACGATTTTCTAACGAGTAATCGTGCAGCTCTAATGGCTAGCATTAGTTGTGCCAATGAATTGTCAATAACTATAGTACTTTTCAGTGAAAATTAATCAGACTATGGTAAAAAAATGTACAGATCTATCCCCAGAATGACGATTGGGGAGACTACTGCCTGTCGTTGTAGCAGCAGGATTCACCTGGGTTAATCTTGCAACACACCAGGTAAAGTAAAACTACTTATGTCTGATAACACCTTTTTTTCCTCTTGACTGAAAAGAGGGAAGGACTGTCATAATTGCACTGAGATTTTCACAAAGGTTGTAAAATCTGTGTCTATGACAATTAGCACTTCAAAAGCTATAAACACTAGTTACTGCCTTCAAAGGCTATTCCTAATTAGCCCTAACCCCACCCTTGTGTCACAATGACCCATTTATAACCTCCTCTACTCTAGGGTATAAAGCTGGCCGTAGAGAGCTCGAAATTTGACTAGTTGATCAGAACCAAGCCAAATTTCAATCCATCTATAGGCAGACTGGTTGTAGTGAAGACAATCCATTGTTTGACTTCAGTACAACCAGCCTGGTGGATTATTATTTTTATGCAATCACTGCTGGTGTTCTGTCAAATTCTCCAACCCGTCAAAAATGCCAACCACGTCACTTCCGGTTTATTTAAACCATCAGTAGTTAAAGATTTTGACGAACTGCTGTTTGGACACAACACGACAACCGAATACAGTCAGGTACAGGAAGATATAGCTGTTTTGACAGCACAGCAGCTAACAAGGACAACGTTGTCGTTGCCTCGGAGGCAACCATTTTGTTGGCTAGTATCGGTGTGGAGTAACAATCTCCGCTCATAATATCATGCACTGGACTGTATTCGGTTGCCGGTGTTGTGTCCAAAACAGCAATTAGTCAAAATCTCCAGTTACTGATGGTTTAAAGAAACCGGAAGTTAAGTAGTTGGGAGTTTGACGAGTTGGATACCAGAACACCGGCGGCTATAACTCCCCACTGGCAGAACACAATAGCACTCCTAGAGGTTCCCCCCCCCCCCCTGCCTGTGTTGATGGGGGAATCAAGCAATTTTCTTTCCTCCACCTCCAATATACGGCCTGCCTAAGTGATACAAACTTGCCAAAATGACTTGTAACTGAGGGCCTATTCACACTACATCCTCTGGGCTGTGTTGCTCACCATAGTCTCAATGAAATGACAAGCTGAAATTCATGGTTTCCAACAAGCCCAGTTCACACCAATGCAGCTTTGGGAAAATTAAACATGCTGCATTTAAATCCAGTGCAATGCATCACAGTACACTGCAACACATGTTAAAGGATTTTTTTTTTTATTTACTCTTGCTGTGAATGAAAACCTTGCACATCAATAAATGCAGCTTCTATCTTCAACTTGATCTGTTAAACTTTGAAAACTAAAGATGAAAACTGATTGGTTGTCATTCACAGTCGCTCCAGATTCTGGCTGTTCAAGTTTTCATAAATCCCTCTCAAGATTTTGGAAATACACATTTAAACTCAAGACAACTCAGGTGCATTTAACGCATGTCGACTGACAAGATGGGAATCCAGCCTAATATGTTTGTGCCATTTGGAAAGCATGTCATTGCTTATATATGGGCTGCAGCTTGAACACCAAATACGAATAATGAGAGATCTGCCCACTGAAAGTCTTATGATGTGTTATGAAAGGCTCAGGAGGAGAAATGGGGCAGCACATTGCAGTAGTCAAAACAAATCTGTCTTTCTGAGATTTCTGATAAGTGTTCCCTTATTGCTCCTTTGTGCAACCAATTAAAAAAAAAAAAACACAGAATTTGTTTAATTGTTGAACTTTGGCGTACAGTCTTAAGCCTCGTACACACGGTACGATTGTTGGCCAACCGAGTGTCTGATTTTTGTCAAAAGGGTGTGTGCCAGAATCTTGTCTTGCATACTAAAATTACACAATTGCTGTGCCACAAACACGAAGGTAGTGACGTACTACGAGGAATTTCAGCTCCTGAGTGCCACCCTTTGGGCCCCTTCTGCTAATTTTGTGTTTGGTGAGCATTGATTCCGAGCATGTGTGTTTGTACTTTCGACTTGTGTGATAGATTTGTGTACTGACCATACGAAAATCTGACGTCAAACCGTTGTCGGCCAAAAATTTACTAGCCTGTCACCCAACATTTGTTGGCGGAAAATTGGACAACAATTGTCAAAAGGAGCGGACCCACGGTAAGATTTTAGGACAACAGCCTGCCAACAGACAATCCTCTGCCAATAATCGAACCGTGTACAAGGCTTTACTGATTCACGTCCTATGAACATTATACAGTATACTTTGTGTCATTGGAATTACCGTAAAACAAGTTTGACTACAAAGAACTCCACCCAAAGAATTGGCCTTTAAGCCGAAGGGCATACAGAACCACCTACTATATTTAGGACAGAGTAACTATTAAAAGGCATTTTTTTCTAGAGATAATTGTTTATCTCAGGAGCTAAGCAACGCCCTAATCTCAAAATTCTGGGTTGTACCATCTCTTGGGGCTAAATTAGCATCTTATTGTAACTTGTTAATTGTAGGGAGTGTGGCACGAAGAGAGTAGCGACATCCACTGTGCCGACAGAGAGTGAAGCTCCACACTGTGTAAATTACTTTGTTTATTTAGGCAGATCAGCCTGTTGTAGCAATACGTAGAAGGAGCTAAGCCTGTTAGGTTACATAGCACAGCATGACTATGGACAGGTTGGTTTATACAACAGTCGACACTGCAGAGTCACTGCATGAGAAGATCCCTCAACTTTATTGGATGTACATACTTATCTGCAAAATGTTCCTTTACTGGAGCTAAAGCCAATGCTTTCAAATAGAATCCCCCATCTCTTTACTATTTTAAACTTCTAATGTAGGGATCTGTATAAATACAGTTTATCCAACTAGTACAGTGCTTTGTTTCAAGCTTTTAAATTGGTGCATTGCTTTTTTTTTTTTTAGTAGTACGGCAGGAAAAAGTACAGGAGAAAAAACAAAGGCGTTTAAATGACATGTATTTTTTAAATAATGTATTTTGCTGTACCCGATTTACCATGGTCAACTTGAACAGCCGGGGAGCAAAGGCGTGTCCTTTGCCAAAGTATTTTTTTTAAACATATATTTGTATGACAATTTAAAGCAGTTTTTTGATATTATATATTTTTACTCTGTATTCCAAAGGCCTTTTTTTTTATTTTGAACATGTGACCAGCAGCAGAGGACTAGAAGCTCCTCTTTCTTATTTTTCCCTGCAGACATGCTTGGAAGGATCTGAGTCACGTGACAGCTGTATATCCATTAGGAAAATGGTACTTCGATGTTTTTTAATTAAAATAATTACCGTGCCATCATCCATATACAGAAATAGAAAGGACAAAGTAAATTAAACAGTGTGTTTAGTATCACTTTAAAGTCTATTTTGCTTCTCTAGCGTACATATACTTTCTAGGTTCGGTACAAATTGTGAACTGGGAAACCGCTTCCAACACTTTCAGATGGTGGCTCTGATCATAAACAATTAGCATGATTCATATTTCTCCAATGGCCTAGTTTGCTGAACATTGCCCACATGCTAGCCACCTGGGAACACAGGCTTAGTCTAGTGCACCAGGATCCACATCACAGTCACCAGTATCTATTCTACATTACACCTTTCCAATAGTGATTGAGTCACCTCTGTACCCAGTATACCTCCACAGTCTTAGCTACGGAGCTCTCTGGTGAGTGCAAGTATCAATAAGGTAACATTTCCCGGTACTCCGAAGATGCCACATCAGTCCCTGCTGTGAAAGGAGCCTAAACTCCCACCCTATACTACCAAAGTTACTTACACCGTCATGGTCACAAGGCCAAATTGGTCAGAAGTAGATTAACATGCCTAACATGTCTAAATTCTCTAAATTACCCCTAGAATGTACAGACATAGCCAGAAAAAAGAGGCAGACAAGTAAAAAACTGAACACGGTGTTACATAATGAACTAACCCATTCGAAAATTTTATTTGACAGTCAGGGGCAGAAGACTATCCAAGTAGCTGTTCAAAGTGTTTCCTTGAGTAGGTGTGTGCCA